>NC_138766.1:72631364-72876364 GCF_965113315.1 Podarcis vaucheri
ATAAGGATTCTGCCAGTGCTCCATTAGTGTCACGTGAGATTACTCATGGTATAAACTGTGTAATCAGGTGAACCGCAGTTTCAGATGCTGCTTCAAGTCTTATCAAACAAAATGTGTAATAAAGCTGCTTGTGTTATTGATACTTTTAAAATAATCTTTCAATAAATTTCATTTCACAAAACTTTAATGTAGGAAAAATCAAGTTAGGGCAACTTTTCTCTTTAATGTCTGTATGGTGAAATAATTAAGCATTAGAAAGGAATAATCTGTTCATGAGCATGGAAGTATCAAATTTATCTTATGAAAATGTGTCCATGTTCCAGTTGCTTCATTCCTTATTACATGCTGCAAAAGGCAGTAATAATTTTTATAGCCAAATATCTCTTCATAAGATACCAGGTGGCTTTCAATATTTACTATTTAAGTCATGCATGAAATTTAAACATTACAAAAAAAATGACTTACCAGTTGAGATTCCTGAAATATGCACATTTTCAGAATGTTCTGCAAGAGCACTGTTTCCTAAAATTAAACATAATGAATAAACTAATTTCCAAGATAAAATTTGTAAAAATTCTTCAGATATAGTACTACAGAAAAGAAAAAGAACAAAAACCAAGCTACTTTTAATATTCAAATATTTTACATCCAAAGGCTTCTTCCACTACATTTTTAAATGAAGAATAAAGCCAGGCCGGGAGGGGGCGGGGAGGAAGAGAATAAAACGATTATACAATCAAGACACAAATGGCTTCTTTGTCACACAGTGAGCAAGCTAAATGGAGAACCTAGGCAGCTTCAGAGCTTGATTACCTCCTAAAAGATTTTAAGGGAATTAAGATGTATTAGTCCAGTAGTTTCTTCTTCCAGTTCTCTTCAAGACTTTTTCTAATTCTGTTCCCCTCCCATCTAATAACAGAGGTTAGCAGAGTGAGTTAAATAAAGATAACAGAAGGGGGTGGGCAGAACCTCAGTAACCAAAAAGGCCCCCTCCAGCACAGTGAAACAACCACAATGTACTTTATTACAGGGCCAGCAAACATGCAGCATTTGCTATGTAGAAAAGTAGTATTAAATCACTTAATATGGTGGTAACCAATACATATGCAGTTACCTAGAACTTGGTTCTAGCACCTGAGGTGGGTCCCATGGTCACTATAAGAGAACACGTTCATGGTGAGTTCCAGCACCTCTTTTTGTAGAAAAACAGCACTGGTGATGAGTACCCCCAAAGTTACTCTGCACAGAATTGCAGCCTCAGTAATTCCAGTTCTTATCTTCCACTTGTTCAAGCTGCATTTTATTCTGCATATTTTTGTTTAAATATTTAATAATTTTTATTTCATATATTCCTTTGTCTTAATACGAGCCTGAGACTTTGGTGGACCATCAGCATAAATAATAATCAAAAAATACATAGGCTAGGCTGAGAGATGAACTGGTCACCCAGTGAGGCTCACGGCTCTGTGTGGATATGAACCCTGGTCTCCCAGGACTTAGTCCAACTCTTTAACCACTACATCACACTGCCTGTAATAATAACAACTCAATAAGACTCCCAGACATAATCTTTGAAGATCCCCTTTTACTGTGTGGAGTGCAGTGTGCCCCAGGACACAATTTCCATCCATCATTTATCTTTTGGAATGTTACCACACAACCATGGAATCATAGGAGTGTAGAGCTGGAAGGGACCCTGAGGGTCATCTAGTTCAACCCTCTGCAATGCAGGGATATGCAGCTGTCCCACACGGGGATCAAACCTGCAACCTTGGCATTGTCAGCACCACGCTCTAACCAACTGCTCGGTCATTTAATGATACTTTCTACCAGTTTTCTACAGACAGACATTACGCTAACCCACTTGTAATTTCCAGGATCCCTCCCAGAGAACTCATGCTTCTCCTGCTCTTTTCTGCTGTAAAAAGCAGAGCCAGATTCCCTTACCTTAGTGTGTTCTGATAGTAGAACCAGTAATCAGGACTGACACTTTTAGGGGATGCTTTCCTTCCCTCTCATTGTTTATTCACTAAAAGCTGAACAGGTTGTGTGTCCCATGTGCTATCAGGCAGAAGAGGGCCTATAATGGGGCGACCCACACACAATATTTCACTTCTCACTATTCCTAATTACAGAAGGGTCTCCCACATTTAAGGGCTACTTGGAAGTGAACACAGAAATTTGCCTAAAGCAACTACCACGAACATTGTGTTACAGTTTCTGTATTTCACACAGTTGCTGATACACAAGAGACAAACAAGACTTTTTGAGTCTCAGAAAGAAGTGAGGTCACCTACAGATCTAAATAAGGTAGTAAACTGGTACTGTCGATTTTCCATTATACCTAACTTTTTTTCTTAACAAACAAAACTGTTTTGACCCACCTTTATTCTGACAGACTTCACTCCAAATAAGTATGCGACTATACTTGGAACACTTGCAAAAAAAATTACTTGGCTGATTCATAAAAAAGATGTATTTTCCATAAAAATTATGAATTTTATGGCAAGAGCGTTCCAACTACCGACACACATTTTAATACCTGCAATGCACAACTTGGTTGATTACATCTAATGGACAGAATCCAATATAAAAATAGGACAGGAAATGTGCCAACAGGGGGGCTTTTAGACAGAAACAAACCACTGCATTTAGAAGAATAATCTAGAGCTAAAATTCAGCAAAGGAATTACACTAAATAAGTACTAATGCCAAAAGAGATCTAGAAATAAAATAATCTTATGTAATATCATTGTTGGAGAATGTGACATGATTTTTGGCTTGCATGAACTTATTTATATTGCAGATTAAAGACAAGGATATTAGACTAGAAAACTTTCATAATTCATACATGTTGGTAAATCATCAGAAGGATGTCAAGCAAATTAAGTGCAGTGTGAAAGTGAAACCACTGCAAACATCAACTACCAAAAAATAGCAGACTTATAGACAATATCACAAACCAACATCAGGAAACAAATTCATAAAACTTCTACTGGGTACAAAATGGGTACCACTATTTATACTATTATTAAATAGAAACAAGGATTCAGAAATCTGTTCAAATAAAATTAGCATAAGCCAGAAAGAAACCAAATAAATCCCAGATACACATTTCTTAGTAAACTACTTTCAGAAGTAGCAATTGTGAATTTTTAGAAGAGAATGTCTGCCAAAATCGAACAGCACAGCTGGAAAATATTTGTTCCAAGTAGACTGTTGACAATAATCTATTGGCATATTTATCTATCACTCTTCATTGAAAATTTCAAGGTAGTTTACAACCATCACCATAAACACCAATATAAATTAAACCAGAAAATTTAGAAAACCAGAAATACTAAAAGCTAGACAATAGACGTTGCAAATACTTGAGTAAAATAAGTCTTCAGTGAGGTATTGGTACCTGTCTGGCATCTAGGAGGGAGATGATTCCAAAGACTGGGAGCCACTATAGAGAAGGTCCTGCCTTTGGTTGCTACTTGACTCAGTAACAAGTGCTATGACAGTCCAATGCGTTAAGCTATGGCATCATATCCTTGTGGCTGGATGCTCCAGTCAGCCTAGCCACTAAGTTCTGCACCAGCTACAGATCCTGGACCAATGTCAATGGAAGCCCCATACAGGGCACAGAGCAATAATTCAAACTTGAGGTTACCAATGCGTAAGTTATCATGGCCAGGTTGTTCCAATTCAGGAACTGCCACTGGTTTCAAAAAGGCATAGAAAGTGTAGCAACGTATATATTTCTAGCTCAGTTCACTAAGCTTTTCTTCAGCAGCAAAGCTGAGCAGCTCAGGAAGGGCTTGCCAGCTTCCTATGCTTGTGCTGGCATTGTGTTTTAGCATTAAACTGGAAGTGCAGAAGGAAGTACTAACAAATGTAGTCATGACAATACAGTGGTACCTCAGGTTACGAACTTAATTCATTCCGGGGGTCCATTCTTAACCTGAGGGGCGCTTTCGCTAATGGGGCCTCCCGCTGCCGTACGATATCCGTTCTCATCCTGGAGTCAAGTTCTTAACCAGAGGTACTACTTCGGGGTTAGCGGGGTTTCTAACCCAAAGCGTTTGTAACCCGAAGTACCACTGTATCGGCATTCTCTCATACCACCCACAATTTTCCTTGTCTCCCAAATCATAAACCGAAGTCAGAATCTATTCCTCATATTATAGAATTAATGCATTAGGGACATTTTCCCACAGAAACTTGTACATTCAAGAATCCTAGACAAAACAAAAAAATCTAAAAATGAATTTTGTTGTTGAAGTGTATACAGCTGCCCATTATGAGGGCAATATCTACTTCAAACATTTTAAATTCTATAAAAATCTGCATTACACAATTTTAAAAGAAAAAACCTATGAGTTTTATTCTAAACAAAACTGATCTAATACTTGTTTGAAGTTACTTGATGTTTGATCTATTACTTGCTTGTGAAAAGAACTGAACAAAACTACATATTTTATTAAGAATACTACAGACTCTGCTTTACTGGTAGGTTTGCTTGAAATAGGTTTGCTAAAACAACTGTTTAAAAGAAAATCCTCATGAGCCACACTGGCCAGATGTTTTATCTGGAATAATATCAGGGTTCGACTGTAGCTCAGTAGTAGAGCTTTGCATGGAGCAGGGTCTAGGTGTAATTTGCCCCAGCATCTCCCATTACGGCTGGAAGTAAACCCTATCAGAAATCCTTGAGAGCCACAGCTAGTCAATGTACACAATGTTGAATTAGATCAGTGTTTCCCAAAGTGGATGATACTGCCTCCTGGGGGGGGGGCACTGAAACATTTCAGGGGGCAGTAGTATCCTCAGGTGCAATAGGGGGCATTGAATAAAAATAAGGGGGAAGTGAAAGTATAGTTTTGAAAAACTGTTCGCACATGTTTCATCTTCCAGGGGAGCCCTGACCGGTTTTTTCTGAAAAGGGGGCAGTAGGCCAAATAAGACTGGGAACTAGATGGACTAATGGACTGACTCTGTGTAAGACAGAATTGTATTTGGAAACATTGGAAACTTAAAACTGTTTTTTTCCATCTCCTGGACATTTTTATTATTTTGTTATAGTTGCAACCTTGTTGTTTTTGTTGTTGCGATGATATTGTACCCCCTTCCCTTTGTGTATTTAAAGGTAAAAGTAAAGGGACCCCTGACCGTTAGGTCCAGTTGCGGACGACTCTAGGGTTGCGGCACTCATCTCGCTTTACTGGCCAAGGGAGCCGGCGTACAGCTTCCAGGTCATGTGGCCAGCATGACTAAGCCGCTTCTGGTGAACCAGAGCAGCGCACGGAAACGCCGTTTACCTTCCCGCAGGAGCAGTACCTATTTATCTACTTGCACTTCATGCTTTCAAACTGCTAGGTTGGCAGGAGCAAGGACCGAGCAACAGGAGCTCACGTCACAGGGATTCGAACCACCAACCTTCTGATCGGCAAGCCCTAGGCTCTGTGGTTTAACCCACAGCACCACCCGCGTATATTTGCAAGGCTTTAATTTATTTTCCCTTGTATTTTACTTACCATTATGAAAATCAATAAATAGCTAATTAATGTAAAGAATACAAAAAAATAGTATTTGTCAAGCTTGCAGTTGAAAAACATGCTATCAGCAAGAGTCACTTTTAAAAACTGCTAATCAGTTAAGAGTTCTGAGAGTTTTTATTCTTAAATGTGTGTGTGGTGAGAGAGGATTCATCATCTGGAATCAAATCAGCAAGTTTTGATTACTTTAGTTTGCTGTGTCCCAAGAAGACTAGACTGCACAGCTTCCTCTAGGCATTCCTTTATCAGCTACTTCAAAGCATTCTCCAAGAATCAAAGCAGAAGTATGAGCATCTGACTTTGTATAGCTAGTTTCTGAAGATGAATTTCTAGTTCTCAGCAACAAGTTTTTCACTGCTTTTCCTAAGTAATTTGATAAGTATTGTATAGATGTATTCAGATGTGTTTAAGGTAGCACACATACAACTGTTGGAAATTTCCATTCCACCTTTAGTTGCAGACATGGAACAGTTACGTGTCACATGTCTGTTTACATTCCAAAACAGTTTGCTGGGAACTTCCGTTGTGTATAGCTTTTGCTTTTGCCTCTCTCTCTGAGGAAACGGAAAGAGAGATGACATATTTATTTTGTCCTGATTTATGCTTAATAAATCCATAGCTTGTTAGTATGTTTCCACAAGCCTTTTGCCTCTTGCCTCTTCTGTTTGTGCAGTATGCTCTGCCGATATAGTGTGCTCAGGCTTTGAAGTCTGAGTCGCTGATTTACGTTGCACCAGAGGTCGGGGGTTCGTCACGGCTGGAAGGGCATGATCCAGCTGGGGGCTAGCCAGCTGGCATTTTGACCCCCGAAGGATTGGACCATTGGAAAGGCTACAGAGAGTGACCAATAGGGAAAGTAATGTGAGGCTCAGAAAGCAGTTTGGAACTGTACAGATACTGACTAACACCTTGTATGCTGCCAAATGCTATGTAAGCTATAGTGGTGGTCATGTTCATGTTATGCTAAACCATGGCTTACTGAGATGTGGACAAGCAAGAACAAGCCACAGCATGTCTCAAGCTCACATGCACATACACTTCCACTCCCCTATTCCAGGATGACAACTTCAGCAGAAGTGAATTTCAGTTTTGCTGAATCTCACCTTGTCTACGGTGGTTTATTCCTAGCTATAGCCAGTTTCCAAAACTGAAATTAGGTATTGTGAGGGATAACCTATGAACCCTGTTCCACATGACAAAGAAAGCCCAAGTGAGTGAAACTAAAAGTAAACACTGCTGAAGACTTCCTCCCATCTGTACAGGAAGTGGAGGGAGCTGAGCGTTCACGAGTCTGAGGTTTGCTACAGATCCTTCCTGCTCCTGAACGTTTTGCTAAACCATGGTTTACTGTGACATGTGAATGCAACATTTTATGAATAAAATAAATGTTCATGTTGTACTGGAACAGTCTGTTATGTTCCTCCCAAACCTCTGGGAAGTAGGTTTTCCACGGGAATTATTTTCTTAACAGACAACTTTAAAAGGCTCCAGAGTTTTATGTATTGAGTATGTATATTCCTGAACACAGCATTTATTCTAATTAGCAACTATAGACAATGACTAAAGACTAGATGGATGAACTACCATTATGCAACAGCTTTTTGAAGCTAAAGAAATTTTACTTTTTTAAAATACAGATTTTCATTGCCATTACACTTCAAAGTACAGTCCCCATATCACACTCTGTCTCTTGCACACATGCAGACACTCATGCATCTCACAACCACTCACAGAAACACGCACACTGCAAATATGTCTCTCTCCTTCTCTCTCACAGACCACATTCATAAATTCTCATTCCTTCCCTCTGTTGCATACACACCATACATAGATCTCTCCACTGCAAGAATTTTTTAGTGGGCAAAGCAAAACACTGAAAGGATGGAACAAGTTAATTTTTCACACAAATGTGAAGTGGTTCTACAGAAGAGTCCAGTCTTTTCCTATTGATTTTTCTTTCCTTCAGAGAGACAGATTATGCATTGTGATGTTAAAATCATACGGCTGTATCTTATGGTGTCTCATCTACTGGTTGAAGCATCTGCTTTTCAATAAGTCTTCTAAAATCTTTATCCTAGTTGGCAGCTGTCCTGGATTTGAATTGTTTTTATGTAAGTATTGTTGTTTTAAAACTATTTCTATATTTATAGTTTTTTAAATTAGTTTTTATTGCAGTTGTTTTTAATTGTTTTTATATAGGTAACAGTTTTATACATGTCATTATATTGCAAATTGCTTAGAGTTGCTGAAATGTGTCTCCCCCCCTCCCATTCCATTGAAAGATGCTTCCTGCCAGTGGATACCACAACTGGATACCAATCACTGATTTTATCTTGCCAAATTGAAGTCTCTTTTCTCTGCAAAATGTATCATAATAACACAAGAATTGCCACACTGCATCACGCTGATGCGTCATCTAGTTCAGCATTCTCTGAATACAGTTACCAGAAATACACTTCATGAGATCAGGATGGTGGCTAAGCTAGACTACCACTAGCTGCTGAGTCAGCTGCTGACCCTGCGTCAGCAGCTGTGTTTTATATGAAAGTTCTTAAGTGTTTTTGATTATTCTGGCAATAATTCACTGACAGACGGTTCCTAATGATTTTTTTTAAAAAAGCTATTTATGCTCATATTCAAGCTGCAGCAATTACTACTAGTAGTAAACATTTATACTGTATAGTACTTTAGTTTTCCCCTGCACTTTATAAACTTAATTGGGTTCAAATTTAGTAAGCCACAATGGACCTGTGTCAAATCCAAGTCAAGTTCTCTGTACAGCAGGTCTCAAAATACATCATTCTTTTTCTTGTATGATCCAATAAATGTGGGGCCCTCAGTCATTTCATGGTCAAGCAAGTCTTGAACAGAATTATTCTATTATTCATAATACATACCATATATACTAAAAAGGATTTTTGCCATCTTAGATTGACAGTAAAAAAAATTAAACTTGGCAAATAAATTAATATAATAGTTGAACAAAAAGAATGTCAGAACAGACATCCTCACTTAACCTTTGATTGATTTCCCATTTTGAAGATTGTAGCTTATGAATAAAATTAAAATCAGCTACTGTGATTTTTTTTCCAAGTTCCCAGTCTACAACTTACTAAATAAGCCATGAAATAAATACATAGCTAAGTTGGAGTCTTCAATAATCCCTTAAATCCAATTCTTAATAGTTCAGTTCAAAGTCTATGCTTGTTAGAAATTTGCTACCTTTGAATTTACTACCATCTGCCATAATATTGAAAACATCCCGCAAGTGCTAAATACACTATACACAGCTATAATCACTTAAAATATGTTTGCTCAATATGTTGAATTGTATCTATGCATCTGTCACTTCCAGCATACCATACCGTATAATAATTAATCATATGCAATGGTCAAGTACAATCTAAAACAAGTTCCCTGGTGGAATCAGATACATTCTGGCTGATCTCTTTGTCTCGTAAAGATGGAAACTGGACTCCAATATTATGTCAGATGGGGAATGGGTAGAGGAGGAAAACATCCTATGAGACTTACAGAGCTATTCTATTCTATTCTATTCTATTCTATTCTATTCTATTCTATTGTTGCTTTGAGAAAAAGTTCACAACAGAATCCCAGACACTGTCCTTTGGCAATGTAATATCATAATGTACCCTTAGGCCATTCTCTAAAGTATTGCTATATCTTGTTCCTCCCCTTGTCCCACTTCACTCAGTTCAATATAGAATGCCTTGGCTAACACCTAGTTCCTTTATTGCTATATTCATGACACCTCTCTCATTATGTCTTTGAACTATGTTTTGTCTTCCAACGAAAGTCAAGTTCTAATCCTTCAAGCTTTTAATCTTTCTTATCATATCTCTTTTGACCAATTCACTATTATACTCTTAATGAGGCACCACTTGTACACTTCAGAGTGCCTATGCTGGCATCCAGTTCTGCTAGTACAAGGATGTCTGTAGCTGAAACGTTGTCTGCCAGACTGCTTCTTTCCCACTTAGTATTAAACTGGGAACTACGGTCCATACACCCTGAAAAGCAAACTGCACAAAAATGAAAAGTGTTTTCCTGCTTCTAGTTTAGCTCTATTTTTGTCCATGTCCTCGATACTAATCACAGCTTGTTCTCTCTAACAAGGAAAAGCTGGGACTTCTTTGAAGGTGAGTGGGTGGCAGTGGCTCTCAATCTGCAAGGAGGATAGACTAGAAGGAGTTCTTCAACCACAAGAAAGGAAAGAGACAGAGGCAAATCACTAATTCTATACACTAACAACCTCTTAAAGAGACAACAATGTACAGAATATTAATTATGTTTACACTAGTATGGGAACTGGAAGTCAGTGGGAGCACAAAGAGGCTTCCCTTTAGGAGCAGGCCTGTGAAATCGGTCCTATGTTTTCCCTTATTCTATGTCTCCCACATTCTCTGCTTTGTGCAAGTTAATTTGATATGAATCAACTGTCTTTATTCTCTTTTGCCATGGAACTGCCTTCCTCTATAAATAGCATTAAGCCACCTCCTTGAAATCCTTTGTATCACCAAAACTTTCCTGAGCCACTCTAGTTTCATTTTTTCCTGCTATTGAGTTAACTCTTCATCCTGGCTATGCAATTTTTACTTGCCGGATAATTTGGCCTTATTCTGTCATCAAGCAATCTCTACATTTGTCAACAGAAGTAATTTAATATTTTTATTCCTGTTAACTCCTTATATACATTTACAATCGGTATTTACAACAGTTCACATTTCTGTTCCTACACTGGAAAGGAGTCTATAGTGGTGCGTGAAAAAAGGTATGTCATTAAGTAAGTTAAGAACTGGTTGAGAACCACTCTTAAGTTGTTGATTTAAGAAAACCAAGACAAAATGAAAGAGAAGAACAGAAGAGTAGCACTGCTGGATCAGGCCCCTGTCCTATCTAGTCCAGCAACCTTGTCTCACAATGGCTAACCAGATGCTTGTGGGAAGCCATCTTAGCTGTGAGTCCTGGAACATCTGCTCCCTGCCTTGCAGGCCTTTTCCCACCTGACCTGGGAGGACAGGACCCTGACTGACTCAAGCTACAAAAGCCGAGGTTGCTGGACAGACTGTCGGGTTGGGGAATTGTTTGAGGGGGGCGTGTTGCTGTTGTTTTTGTAGACACTAATTCATTTGTATTTTTTATTTTTAGAACTTATGATTTATTTGGCATTTTTGTGTGTTTTATTTATTGTTTGAAATTATGTAATTTTTTTCATGTTGTAATCCACCTTGAGCATGGTTTTAACTATGGAAAAGCATAATACAAATAAAATAACAGATGGATGGAAGCCTGCAAACAGGAGCTGAGCAGAACAGCCCTCTCCCCTCCTACAGTTTCCAGTAAATGGTATTCAGAAGCATGCTAGAGGCAGAACACAGCCACCTTCGATAGCCTTTATCTCCATGAACTTGTCAAACCCTCTTCTAAAACCATCCAAATTGGTGGCCATCACTGCCTCTTGTGGGAGCAAATTCAATAGCTTAACTATATGCTGTGTGATGAAATACCTCCTTTTGTCCAACGTTCAGCTTTATTGGATGTCAATGAGTTCTAGTATTATATGAGAAACTTTTTCTCTGTCTGCTTTCTCCATGCCATGCATAATTTTATTTACTATCATGTCACCTCTTAGGCGTCTCAAGGACTCCTGTTTTGCAAAAACAGTCAAAAGTTTTTAAGAATTTGATTTACCATCAATATACCAATATTTGAGAGCTTCTTTTCAAATAAAGAAAACCCCGAGACACTGTCTCAGTCCCTTCTCAGCTGCCTACCAACTTATCAAAACAAGTTTGACAAGTGAGGTGTCAACAGGGGTGGAGTGGGGACGTTTTCTGGCTTAATTCAACAGAATCCATTTCAGCAGCTTTCAGGGTATGAAGCCATTCAAAAAAATTTTTTTATAGCTTTGTAACAGATAACACAGATTTTTAAGATTTTTATAGGAGCACTTTAACAGATAACACAGATTTTTAAGATTTTTATAGGAGCACTTTAAAAGACTTATAGCCTTGTATTTTTCATCCACAGAGAACAACTGTTGAAGTCAATGGGAATCCTGGGTACCCTAAAAACATTTAAGACCCCTGTTCTCCACAGCTAACATTTTGTAAACTAATAAAATATGACCTAAGTTTCTTCCTCACTAATGCAAGTATCTGTGCTCGGGGCCTACTGCCTCAAATATCACAAAACCCTACCACTGAAACTGTAGCTGAATTTCCAGTCAATGCCTTTACTTGTAGGCACTTTGCTAGAATCAATCAACAAAGATCTGTTCACTAAAAAGGTGAATTTTTTTTTTTTACATATGCTTTAGCTATCAACACACCCTTATCCAAAAATATTTAAGAACAAGCCATTCCATTCATTGAATGAAGGAGGGTTTTCAAATCTTTTAATTAGAAGGGGGCGGGGAGTCTGATTCGCTTGCAAAGGGCACAGTCTATTCACAGAAAGGAGGAAAATAAATATTTTACATGGTAGAATTCAAGAGCTATAGCTACACTGTGAGTATAGGTACAATCACAATCTGTTAAATCCCTCTTCACCCACACTTCAAGCATCTAAGGAGACAAAAATACCTTGCGCACACAAACATCATCATACAACCACAGCTTGAAATGATAATAGCACATCACTAAAAGCAAGGCATTAAAATCAGTATCTTTAATAGAAGCGGAAACACAAGTAAGACTGGTGTCTGTCATACTTGGTGAGGAGAAGGGAATTCCAAAGATTGGGGACCACAACAGAAAAGGCTACCTTCTTTGTTGCCGCAAGATGTACACCTGCAGCCACTAGATCGGGGGTCGGCAACCTGCGGCTCCAGAGCTGCATGCGGCTCTTTAAAGCCTTTGCTGCGGCTCCGGGGCGGAGGCGCGAGGGGAGGGCGCGAGGGAAGGAGGCGAGGGGCGGGCGCGAGGGGAGGGCGCGAGGGAAAGAGGCGAGGGGCGGGCGCGAGGGAAGGAGGTGAGGGGCGGGGGTGAGGGGAGGGCGCGAGGGGAGGGCGCGAGGGAAGGAGGCGAGGGGTGGGCGCGAGGGAAGGAGGCAAGGGGCGAGGGGAGGGCGCGAGGGGAGGGCGCGAGGGAAGGAGGCGAGGGGCGGGGGCGAGGTGAGCGGAGGAGGCGGAGGAGTTAGTTGCCTGAAGCCACTGTTCAAAACTGGTCACTGTTTTGAAGGGGAGTGAAGAACACACACTCAAAAAAAGTTTATTATGTTTATTATGTTTACTGATTTATGCTTTGTGACTGTTTGAGGTGGGGGTTTTTTCTTGGGAGGCTGGGCGGCGCGAAGAGAGGGAGGCTTGTGGTAGCGTCGGGGCTTGTCTCTAGCAAAGTAGGTCCTCGCTATTTGGTCACATGCGCAGCATTGTGGCTTCGGAGCTCCAACACTTGCTTTGCCGGCTGCTTTCAAAAGCGTCGGAATCAGCTGTGCTGTTGCTGGGTAACCGGATCGTCCCAGCAGCCATCTTATCTGCCCATGTGGTCTTCTGAGGCGGCCGCCATCTTACTATAGGAAATTCCACGTGGGAGTTAGTTGCCTGAAGCCCCTTTTTAAACTTAAGCAGGGGAAAGTTTTTGGGGAACGTTATGCAACAGCTTATTGCTGGTCTTTGTCGTCCCGCCTTTGTAAGCAGGCTGCATTGAAAGGGGGCATATACACTGGTCACTGTTTTGAAGGGGAGTGAAGAACACACACTCAAAAAAAGGTAACTTGTTAATTTAATGTTTATTTCTATGAGGAGGAGTAATTCTGAGGGGTCAAACAAAGAAATAATAAAAAGTGTCAAAAAAGGTATTTTTATAATGACGAATGCCTCATTATTATATATTATTTACATCAGGCACTGATTATGATTTATGGTACACTGGGGCCCTGATTAATTTTCTATGGCATTTTGGGGCATTGGTTATTGGGCATAGCACGTTGCGGTCGCGTGGAATTTGTGCTTTGTGACCGTTTGAAGTGGGGTTTTTTTCTTGGGAGGCTGGGCGGTGCGAAGAGAGGGATTATTTTTATAATGACGAGGATGACATTGGGCCCTCATTATTAATTATTATTTACATCAGGCACTGATTATGATTTATGGTTCACTGGGGCCCTGGTTAATTTACTTTGGCATTTTGTGGCATTGATTATGCAGTCGCGGTTGCGTGGAATTCCACGTGGAGTTAGTTGCCTGAAGCCCCTTTTTAGTTGCTTGAAGCCCCTTTTTAAACTTAAGCAGGGGAAAGTTTGGTGAAAGTTTGGTGAATTGCTGCCAAGGAGTGTGGTGGAGTCTCCTATTTGGAGGTCTTTAAGCAGAGGCTTGACAACCATATCTCAGGAGTGCTCTGATGGTGTTTCCTGCTTGGCAGGGGGTTGGACTCGATGGCCCTTGTGGTCTCTTCCACATATGTATGTGAGCAGGTCTTCTCCAACATGAACTATATTAAAAACAAACACCGATCACGCCTCACAGATGACAGCTTGCAAGCCTGTGTGAAAATGAAGGTGACGTCTTACAGCCCTGATGTGCAGACACTGAGCACTGAGGTTTAGGAGCAAAAGTCCCATTAACCTGGTTACCTGGTTGTAAATTAAATATTTTAATTAGCTATTAATTTGTCCTTTTTTCTTGAGATTGACAGCTGACTGCACGATCCTGTATATATAGCATTAAGGCCAGAAACAATATATGCAGTGTTACATTTGTTTTAAATGTTGCAATGTTTTTGAGGCTCCCAGTTGTTGTTGCTTTTTCGGAAACGGTCCAAGTGGCTCTTTTTGTCTTAAAGGTTGCAGACCCCTGCACTAGATCAACCAGGAGGGCCTAATCTACAGATCTTATTGAATGGACAGACTGTGTGAGAGAAGTGCTGTGAAAGGGGAGAGGAAAGTGAGCACTAAGGAAATCAGTGTAAAGGCTGTGCCATATATCCCTGCAGCTGTGTTATAAACTCAGATATATAAGCTAGGCGCCAAACGCCACCTTAAACCTAGGTTGTGGCTACCACAACAGAATGTCTATTTGCCAGGGTGCTAGACTAGATGAGCCTTGGGGTCGCTTCCAACACTACAATTCTGATCCTATGACCTCAGCTACACTGCTTGGCTGTAGCTTGCTCTTACAACCATTTACTAGTCCCACTATGCAAGAAGGAAAAACACACACAGTGGAAATGGAATTAATGATGGACCAAGGCAGCGTTTTTTAAACTGGCTCGATGTCAGAAATCTCCACATAGTCACAATTAGACCCACACCAATAGTAAAACGTGCCAGGGAATTTCTAATACTGCCCTGCATATTGTATTTCTATCATTCAGCTTCAGGGTCACTAGCACAGAACACCATAATGCAGGACAACATCAGAGGTTGTAGCTGGTTTTTTATGCAATCCCTGCCATACTGGATGGCATGGTCAAAGCTGCCCTGGTACAGCAGCCATTTTCTCCAGCTCCTTCCTTCCCAAGTGGCTGATGTCACTTACACTTGTGGGCATCAAAGCTTTTGAGGACTGTGACTCAAGAGCTAGACTTTTAAGACTGTAACCTATGTTAATGCCTCTAATTACACACTGAATTTCATTAGAACAGGAAATACGTAGTTTGCTATTTATATTTAGAAGAAAAATCTCCTGAGAAGCCACCCATGCCCATTTCCCCACTGCTGCAGTGATGGGGTGGCCTCTTAACAGATGCACAGAACCGAGTTATATACAAAGTTTAAAATGTAGGCTATGAATGGGCCAGTTCCTAAAGGTATTGTTTGGATGTTGTTTCTATAGAAATTGATAATATTTACTTTCACATAATGCACTGAGGATTATGATCAAAACATGGGTTTAAGTAGGGTCACACTGTGGAAGTTAAGAAGAGATCCCAGTAAGAGGCTAAAAAAAGCTTTCCTTGAATAAAAAGGAGAAAAATTTTAATAATTGCACAGCTATTGCTAAAAGGTGAATTCCACTGAAGGTTTAAAAACAAGCACCATATTAATAGTCTTGCAAACCCAATTAACTAATGCGGGTGCTCCACATGGTCGCAACTAGATCTTCATCAAAAAGCTGAGGCTGCTGAACAGACCCTTGGGCTGGGGTATTGTTTGTGGGGTACTGTTGTTGTTGATGATATTACTCTTTTGTACATATATTTTTAGACCTTAATATGATTTATGTGGCAACTGTTCAGTTTGGTTGTAGGCTTTTTATGTGTTTTATTTATTGTTTGACTACTTTTGTTATATTTGTAATTATGTATCTTTTTCATGTTGCAAGCAGCTTTGAGCGTGGTTTTAACTATGGTGGCATACAAATAAGATGAATGGATGGATGAGAATAATCTACACACTTTCACATACATACAGTATGGATACAAAAACAATAAATAGATATTCAAAAAGTCATACTCTGAAACCAAAGTTACTCTGAGTATGATTTAACTGGGCACCACCCACTGTAAAGAAAGGCTAGTGTTAAATCTTAAAAATTATCTCAGAAAAACTGGTCAGCTGGAGTAATAAATCTATTTGCACAAACATAACTTCCTCTCATACTCCCTGCAGTTAACATTGGATTTAGTTCCCTGCATATATTTATGTTTTATATTTTTTCATCCTCTGTATATTAACAAAAGCACTTTATCAGAGACTAGACATGTAAAGCACTTCCTTAAGTTTAAATGTGGTGAGCTGTGTCTGTCTGTTCCAAGCACTTCAATTCAAGAAAAATACTGGTCAAACAGATTAAGAAAACAATAACCAAGAAAGTAAATGTTTTTGTTTGTGCCCTGCTGAGGCTAAAATGATCTATGGGAATGCTTCCAGGTCTATGAACATAATTGTATTTTACTTTATGTCCCTCTGGAAAACAGTGGGTTTCTTAAAAACCAAGCTCCTGTTTCCTTTAATGTGGAGAACAGATATACAGCTTTAGCCAATGGTATGAATAGCGATACTATTTAACACAAGTCTTGCTTCCTATGGATTTTGGAGATCCCTAAGGCCTTTTATACATAAGAAGTTTTAATGGATATGATCTTACTGGTGCCAGGCTTTTCTGCATTAAGTGTGATCACATTGCATACTTGTTTCTTTACAGTCATAGTAAGTCATGCATCTTGTTTTGGTAAGCATAAGTTCAGAACCGAAATTGATCTGTGTTATTCTGTTTTTCTTATAGAAGTATTTTAAATATCGAGACAGGATTTCCCTTTATATAGGAAGAAACAGTACTTCATGTAGTCAGCAGGCCAGGGACAACATGATCTTCGTGATGTTTGCAAAATAAGGTGGTCAGTATTTATCAGGGTAATTTTAGAGGAAAACTACCATTACCTATTTTGGACGTATGCTACAATAAGACTGCTTGCTTCAACTTAGGTTGCACATGAAAAAGGAATAAAGTAACTGAGGTAAATTGTTTAAAGTAAATTGAGATCTTTAGTGCTTCCCTGCTCCCTCAGAGAATAATTATCAGTGTTCCCTTGGAAAAGCTAATTACTATTAAACCAGTTTAAATCTGGTATGGATAAAGCCCAAGTGAGTTACCTACCACGTCCACACCAAGTGTGTGAAAACAGATACAACATTCTCATTCCTCCAGGCTGCTCAAAGTTTAAGAAACAATGGACAGCACAACTTGCAGATATACAATGCACCCTTCCTTCTCAAATATCTGGTAAAGTATGGCTTATGAAAGTGTTGAAAGGCAAATGATGCTTTTTGGAGGGGGAAATGAGTTACTTATCACTTAAACCTGAGTCCATGGTCTTACACCAAATACACTGAATTGAAGCCTAATTTTCTATCTAAGAGGGGTGGGGGTCGCAGTGAACAGTAACTTGACTTTTAAGGTCATGCAATAATAGTTACTCACATACAGTTAGTCTGAGGGTCTTCTGGCGGTTCCCTCACTGCGAGAAGTGAGGTTGCAAAGAACCAGTAAGAGGGCCTTATTGGTAGTGGTGCCTGCCCTGTGGCACATCCTCCCATCAGATGTCAAAGAAATAAACAACTATCTGACTTTTAGAAGACATCTGAAGGCAACCCTGTTTAGGGAAGTTTTTAATGTTTGATGTTTTATCATGTTTTTAATATTCTGTTGGGAGCCGCCAAGATGGGCAGGGTATAAATAAAACAACAACAACAACAACAACAACAACAACAACAACTATAACTTTTGGGTAGCAGCATCACCACCACAGGGGCAAGACAGCAGCAAGGTCGGGTATGAACAGTCATATTGACAGAACTACCGTATTTTTCGCTCTATAACACGCAGATTTTTTCTCCTAAAAAGGAAGGGGAAATGTCTGTGCGTGTTATGCAGCGAATGTGTGGTCCCTGGAGCCGAAAAATCGGGCAAAAATCAAACCGCGCTTCAGGGAGCTGGGAAACCTGAAAGGGAAACCTGAAAAGAGGAAGTGGGTGCATTCCTGCATTCTGCCTCAGGGTCTTACTGCCCACCCTCTCTGTTTCCTTACTGTGTTTGCTCAAACGGAACAAAGAGCAGGGAAAGCCCCTCCCCTCCAGGAAAGAAGAGGGGAAAGCAGAGTGTCGTTCCTTCCTCTCTGTGCTCCGTTCCTTCCTCTCTGTGCTCCGGTGCTGCTGAAAACATGCAGGTGGGAGAGAGAGAAAGAGAGAGAGAGAGAGAGAGAGAGAGAGAGCGAGAGAGCGAGCGCTGGCTGGCTTGGGTGGGTGCGTGGGGGAAACTTTTGCCTTCCTTTTCTCTCTCCCGTTATACCCCACTCCTGCATTCTTAGCCCTTCTGTGTTTTTCCTTCCCTCCCCACTTAAAATGTGGTTAAAAAGCATGGATCCACATGGATCCTCAGGATTTTTGCACTGGGTCACCCCAAATTCACCATCAGAGCACATAGCATGTCCATGGCTACAGCCTGCCCCCCCCAAAATCATGCACCCACTGTTGCCTGGGGCTGCAATGGTGCAAAAATGTGGTTAAAAAGCATGGATCCACATGGATCCTCAGGATCTTTGCATTGGGTCACCCCCAAATTCACCACCAGAGAACATAGCATGTCCATGGCTACAGCCTGCCCCCCCAAATCACGCACCCACTGTTGTCTGGGGCTGCAATGGTGCAAAAACGTGGTTACAAAGCATGGATCCACATGGATCCTCAGGATCTTTGCATTGGGTCAGCCCAAATTCACCATCAGATCACATGTCTGTGGCCACAGCATGAAGCACAAAAATGATACATCCACTGTTTCATTCAGAATGTTTTTTCCCTTGTTTTCCTCCTCTAAAAATGATGTGCGTGTTATGGTCAGGTGCGTGTTATAGAGCGAAAAATACGGTAAATGCTTCCACCAGCACATCCATACAGTTCCAACTTCACCAGTGCTTCACCCATCCATGTACACAACAGCAGTACTGCTGCTGGGAGGTTATAACTGCAGCTCTACCCCACTGAGTGAGCAACTCCTCTTTCAACATGTTGTACCCATTTATAGCTATTAACCAGACATCACGAACATTTCCAACTTATTGAGAAACACTACTTTTGCTTTGTAATTAGCAGTCTTTCTTCTGACAGTTCTGGGCACTTAGTTGCCATCTAACTTTGTATTGGTTTGTGACCCTTTTCTTCAAGCAAGTCGTTTTGTTTTACATCCTTGCATATGTACAGAAAAAGAAGAACTTCATTAATTTCCTAATTATGAGCTTGTCTGTAAGCAGATATAACTATATAGTGTGAAAGACATGTGAGATGAATGACTAGTTTATACTACCTAGTGTAGTATAAATGATTTATTTAGTCAATTAATACTAATGTATTGATTGTTATAGCAACCAATTAAAATTTCACTTTTGTTCAGGAAATATGTGAATTGAGAAATGGCAAACTTGGATTTTACTTTCAGACAGCAACCAGCATGCCCAGATCTAAAATAAACTTAATATTATTCAGTCATACAATCCCTTACATCTGATCTGTGGGTGAACAAAAATCGGAGAGAACTTTCACAATTTGGAAAAACCTTGAATGACCATCTTGACACTACTCCTGTAAGCCAATCCCCCAAACGAAACTGAACCCAGGCCTTCACTTGTTGGACCACAGCAACTCTCACAAATTGTTAGACAACATACAAACAAGTTACATGAACTGCCATCTCTTTACGTGTAGTCTAAGTAGAGTACAGTGGTACCTCGGGTTACGTACTTAATTCGTTCCGGAGGTCTGTTCTTAACCTGAAACTGTTCTTAACCTGAACCACAACTTTAGCTAATGGGGCCTCCCGCTGCCGCTGCACCGCGATTTCTGTTCTCATCCTGAAGCAAAGTTCTTAACCCGAGGTAATATTTCTGGGTTAACAGAGTGTGTAACCTGAAGCGTATGTAACCCGAGGTACCACTGTAAAAGCAAGCTTTTCCTAGAGCATTGTTGCACATTACAGTGTAGGTCCCTCCTTGTACAAAGAAACTTATGGTGCCACCACTAAGTTCCCTTTGCTGTAGAGCTCAATAATATTAAGACATATGAATATATCTTCCACTGTCAAATACACATAATCCACTTAAATCAAGTATGCAGTGGAACCTGACAATTTAGGGCCATCATTTGTTTGCACTCCAAGGCAAATTGTTGGCTAGAACACCTAATAAAAATACAAACAAGGCCAATGGAATTTCAAAATCTGGGGTTACTCTAGCTACAAGTTTTATGAAACTGCATGTTTTGGTTATGAACCTAGTTGTGGTGCTAATGGCATCCAAGAAAGGTGACAAATGAAGGGACAAATCATTCAGACATTCAGGCACATGCTGTTGAGCCGGGGCTTCATTCCAATTAACTATAACCATTTTTATGTTGACATTTTATATAGCTGCCTACTAAAAAGTGTTGAAGGACCACATCTCATCTGGTTGGACCACTAGTAAAGTTCTGCATTCAGAAGGTCCCAGGTCCAGTTCTTGGAATCTCCAGGGCAGGGCAGGGAGAAAAGCCCTTGTCTGAAATCCTGGAGAACTGCTGCCAGCCAGTGTAAACACTGCTGAACTAGACGGGCCAAAGGCAGCTTCCATTCTTCCCAATAGGCGTGGGTGGAACAAAACTAAATTTGGGAAGAAAATGGTTCAGTCGGGCCCCACTTGTTTTAAACCAGCGGGCTTTGAGCATATACAGATTTCCACTGTGAACTTCTTTTCCTCTCTCCCACCGGCCCCAATCCTACGCCCTGACAACAAGACACATGAACACCCCAAGGGGCACGTTGTTTCGTGCGGGCGAGAGGGTCACACACACAAAACAAAGAGGCAGGCAGACTAGCTGGGCTAAGGTCCCAGCCCTCGGCTTAAAACAAAACCCTGGCGGAAGAAGAAGTAGTCGCCTTCAGCCCTGCTGCTTTAAAACTGGCAAGACTGATGCCCGAAGAACAAAAATAAGCAGAATGAAAAAAGGGCTGTTTGGGGGTGGGCGCCTCTCACTCACCTCCCCACCCCAGCGTTGAGGAAGAAAAGGGGGGGGGGTAAGCCAAGAAGGGGAAGAGGAAAACAAAAACAAATCAAGCCTTTTTCCTAAAAAGCAAACGGGGGGGGTGGCGGGGGAAGGAGAGATGAAGGCTGCCTGCTTTGTCTCTTCGCGCCCCTTTAATATAAGGCCAACGGGGGCGACAAAGGAAGCAATGGAGCCGGCTGGCTGGCTGGCTGGCTTCCTCGCCCCCTTCTCCTTCCTCCCAGAGGCTGGTACCTACCACAGCAGGAGGCGACGAGGAGCAGGAGCTGCGCTGACCTCCAAGCAAGGGACCCTTTGGCGCTCCAGCAAGGGGCCATAACACCGCCACGGGGGGGAGAGCGAGAAGAAAGAGCCGGAGTCGGGAGCCCCCGCGGCCACAAGCCCCGCTGCCGGAGGAGGGCCCAAGCGCCGCCGCCGCCGCCGCCTCGCCGGCCAAGACTCCCCGCCGGCCCCCTGGCTGCTCCCTCCCGCGTCGCTCTCTGCTCAGCCCGCCGCTGCTGTGGGAGCCATGGGCGGCTGAGGCGGCTGCTGAGGCGGCGGCTGAGGCGACGACGACGACGACGACGACCGCCGGCCTCCGGCCTCCTCTGCTCTCCGGTCTCGGGCAGCGCTCTCCTCCGGCGGGCAGGAGGGGCTCCGCCGGCGCATCTGCGCATTAGAGAGCCGAGCCGCTCTCTCTCTCTCTCTCGCAGGAAAGCGGCTTCCCTGGGCGGGGAGGGAGCGAGGGAGACCCAGCCTCTCGCCCAGACGGAGGAGGAGGAGACTGAGCGGGCTTCGTCCTGGCCGCGCACTGAACCGCCGCCTCAGTTTCTCTCGGGGCTGCTGGCCGCTCGGTGACCCTTTGAACTCAAGGAGACAAAAGCAGCGGGAGTGGGGGGGGGGAGGAAGGATGTTTACTCCGAAGTAGCTCAAACACGGGCAGGGATCCTGCCCTGGCTGTTTATTCGGAGGTAAATCCCCATGGGGCGCTAGGGATGTTCCCCTCAGAGAATTTGAGAGGGAGCACGCGCAGCCCCGATCCTCTGCAAGAGCTAGGCGATCCTAAAGTTATTAAAAGCGATGGCCTCCCGCAGTCCCAAGGGGCAGCACGTAAAGACGAGCCCGTGGTGGATCAGGCCCACCTGAGCCCGCTAGCCTGCACATCCCACCCCCCGCGCCAACCGCATAAAAAGCTCACGGGCACCCCTTTCCCCACTTGCAACTGGTGTTCAGAGGCCCATTGCCTCCGATGCTGAAGGTAGAACATAAGTCATCCTGGCTAGCAGACTTGTCCTCCATCATTTATTTATTTCCATTTTTGAGAGGGAGAAAAATATGCAGGTAAATATTGAGGGTAAGATATCCTCCTTCTCCAGTGAAGTCACAGGCTCCAAAGCAATCCTGAGTTAACTCAGATGTCTCACTGAATTTATTTTGATTTACTGCCATGAAAGTCACTTCGCCCCCGAGGCGCACTCTGGAAACAAGCAGATGCCAACAACTGCCATTGAAGCAAATGTGCATATAGAATTGCATTCCTTGTATGTGCACCAGTTCACATCTGATGTACACCAATGAAGGAAAACACGCATGCCTCTTATTTTGATTCTGTTTGGGCAAGGGACCACATATGATGCTACCTTCTTTTCTTTCCAGGATGCTGATACATTACAGCACTGCAGAGTTAGAGTTGTGTTGTTTTGCACCAGTTCAATTTTCAACCCCTTGAATTTTCTGGTAGAGTTTTTTTTTCTTTTGGTAACAAATAATTTCTAGTTAATTACTGAAGTGGCTTAGGTAGCGTTCTCACAATGCAACATTATCAGTAGATGTTAATCCCTGTGCACTGTCATTTTGAATAGCAACATTAATGCACTGGGATGTGTTAATAACAAGATTTCTGCAAAAAGGAAATATTGGTTGCACCCTCTGGAAACTTAAGACACAGCTAGCCATCCATACAGTACTGCTGTCTGAGGCAAAGGAAAAGATGGCTGCCCCACCAATCCATGTACAGAAGCCAATTGGACTGGCAGTTACTCTTATTTCAGGACAGGCAACAACAATAGTGGGATAGTGTCCACCACACCAGAGAGCAGCAGGCTAGTTATGGGAGTGCAAGACAGGCCACATGGCATGTACAGCTCTGCCCTCCAACAGATGTGGCACAACCAGGGAATTAGAAAGCTGTTGCTGCTGGCCTCAGCGACTGTCACCTGATGGTAGGGCTGGCCCTGCTAAATTCTATTGAGATGCTCATATACTATATTTCAGGATCTCTCTTTGCTGAAATTCTCTGCTTAATTCCTCTGCTTTTCTAGTCTTTGATTTACCCATCTTTTTCCATATTTTTTATTATGTACATCAGCTTCTTTTCTTTGTTGTATTCGCTTTCATTGTTTTGCCTTTAAATTACTCCTTTCTTTCAGTCCGTTGTATTTTTCTCCTCTTTCATTTTGATTGTGTTCATCTTCAACTGTTTAAACCTAAAACCACCCCTTTATTCCCCAGTGCCTTTACTTCTTTGCCATACTATAGCTTTGGAATTCATTGCCACATATTCATGTATTCCTCTTTCTTTCTGCGCTTAAACAGCAGCTATTCTCCAGAGCTTTATGTTCTGATCTTTGCAATCCCTTTATCCTATGTCTCAGCCATTCCCCTTCATTCTTTTACTTTTAGAGTATAAGCCTGGGAACAAAGTTTTTACCTTTAGAAACTGGATGCTCCAGGTACGTTATAAATATTACTATGATTCTCTAAGCACTGGATTCTGGAAGAACACTTCATTTCTATGTGCAGTAGATGGCAATCCTGTTTTTTGTAGCGGGGGGGGGGGAATTGTGGTGGAAAGGGGCTCTTAACCTTTTGAATCCCTCCTGTTCAGTCCTTTGAATTATTTAGTGCTATGTAGGATGATTATGTACACACATGCTGACATTCCTGAGGTCTACCCTTTCATACTGCAGCATTTTAATAAAATACTTTAGAAAATGCATATCCCTCCCCCCCCATGACCCAAGTTGGCTACCTGCCTGTCAGCTGCTACTAAATAAAACCAAAGTTGCGGTTAGATGCCAAGTTTCCCATCTGTATCTGGATGTCTCCTCTTATAAACCTGCAGTAATTATTGTATGAGCATCAGCATGTATGAGTAAAAGCTAATTTGTTATCCTGATAATGTTCAAATTAGCTGACACAACTTTTTATCCAAAGCAAGTGACATAGGTCCTGTATGGTGTAAAGTTGACACTTATTGAGTGGGAAAACTTATGATTCTGGTAGAGCCAGCCAGATTATGCTGTTCTTCAAATTGTGGTTGCATCGGTTATAACCTTGATGAGACACTTAAGCTGGACTTTAATGTTTTTAGGTGGGATATGGAAATACTATAGGACCTTGATTCTCAAACGATGTGATTAACCTATCTATCCAACACTATCCATTTCCATTTGTTTTTAAAAACTATTAAAACTGAGGTCTTGCACAGTAATTATATTTATATCATTAAGCTTTAACAAAAATGATAAAGAGGCCTTGCACAAACCTTCTGTAAGAATAATTAGAATAAATAATCTAGGTTGAAGGGTCAGTCTGCCCTGAGTCTGTTCCAATTCTTGAGTTCTTGTATCTCTGGGGGTATGAGAGGAAACTTACCAAATCAATCCCTTGTCTAAACAACTGTTGTGGCTGGCTACTTAATCACCATGATTAGCACAACCAAATAAGTTGCTCTGTGCCATAGAACAGTGTTTCCCAACCGGTGTTCCGCGGCACACGAGTGTGCCGTGAGACGTTGCCTCGTGTGCCGCGAGATGCCTGGAGGGAGGCGGGCGAGTCGGGCGGCGAGAGGCGGGGCGGCGGCGGCGAGGAGAGGCCGCGCCTCCTGCTGCTGCCTGGCGCTCCTCCTCGCAGCCGGCAGCGCTGCCTGGGCGCCTCCGCGCGACTCTGCCTCGCTGGGTTTGGTCTCCCAGCAGAGACGGGTCACACGCGCCCCTCCCTCCCTCCCTCAGCCTGCGCGGAGGGAGAGCCAGAGAGAGGCATCGCTCCTGCGCAGCGGGAGAGGGAGCAGCCGGAGCGATGCCCCAAACGAACGCATGGGACCGGAGGGGAAATCCTCTCCGAGGCGGATTGAGCGCAGCTGAGAGAAGCCTTTCGAGGAGCTGCCGTGTCCCCTGGAAACCCCCTTCCCAGCTCTGCCTGCCTGCCTGCCGTGGGGCTCGTATCGCCCTTTAAAGGGCGCGGGAAACTAGAAATGTGGGGACTTGGGGTTTTCCTCAGGCTGAATTCCGAGCTGAATTCCGAGCGAGGGACTGAGGGACGGCGGCAACTGAGGCGGCGGCGAGGATCCGCGTCGAGCCGGGGGCGGCTCCGCGGTGGTGGTGCCGAGCGGCGGGGCAGCGCGTGCAAAAGGGAGGAGCGCGAGACAGCGGAGGAGGAGGAGGCCGGCATGTCCGGGCAGCAGCAGCAGCAGCAGCAGCAGCAGCAGCAACTCCTGGCGACGGCTCCTCAAGCCCCGCCGCCGCCCCCTCCTCCGCCCGCTATCGCCGCCACCACCACAACAGCCGCCACCGCCTCAGTTGCCGCCGTCCCTCAGTCCCTCGCTCTGCTGCCTCCTCCCACCCCCAAAGCTTGGAGGTTCCCCAGCAAGGGGGAGGGAAAAAACTTTCACTTTTGTGCGTCCCTCCCGGCGTGACGCTGCGCGCTGACGTCACGGGGCGGGGCTTTAATGGTGGTGTGCCGCGAGATTTTTTTTCAGTAAACAGGTGTGCCGTTGCCCAAAAACGTTTGGGAAACACTGCCATAGAATGAATGGGTGCCCCCCCCAACCTAGCTGTTAGGTAGAAGAACAATAGGAGGGTGGTTTGTGAGTGAGTTGGAAGCAGGCAGAAAGCAGGCTGGAAGCTGATCCACGGAGATATGCTTGCTCTGTGCTGGATCCAAACTTGTCATGAATTAAGAAGCAAGTTTGTTGGGCTATTAATGCTGTGAGTCCCTCCATCTTATGCTCAGATTGTATATATGTGTAAATAAAACCAAATATCTTAAAGACACTGTCAGGGACTGGGAAGAGGAGGAATGGTGGAGATCGCCTCCCCATCCTGACCCTCCCAGGGAGGAGGAAGAGGAAGACAGTATAGCTTTGCAACAGTGGTTTGCGGGAGGTCACAGCTCAGAGGCAGATGAGGTTGGGAAACAATGAGAAAGGAGGAGCAGGCAGAACCAGAGTAGAAGCAGGCTGACACATTGTCATTAGAAAGCATTCCACATCCTCCATCTCCCAGAACCTGGTGAGCCTTAAAAGTAGGAGAGCAAAGAGCACAAAGACAGGGCACATAGCAGCACCCATAGAAGTGACAAATGAGGAAGTGGGAGAGACGGGATGGAGAGTCACTTGGGACAACGCCATTCTCCAAGAGGGTGGGTTCTATAGTCTTTCTCTGTAAAGAGTGAAATAAAAAAGGACAGTAAGAAACTTTTCCCTGTCTTTATACTTCCCTGGGCAACCAGCTGGGAGCCACTGACAGCATCCTGACAACCACAGTCTCTGCTGACCTTTATTCCAAGGAAATCAAATCCTGGCCTGGAACCTCTGCCTGAGGTATACAGTGGTACCTCGGGTTACAGACGCTTCAGGTTACAGACTCCGCTAACCCAGAAATAGTACCTCGGGTTAAGAACTTTGCTTCAGGATGAGAAGAGAAATTGTGTCCCATTAGCTAAAGTGGCCCCATTAGCTAAAGTGGTGTTTCTGGTTAAAAACAGTTTCAGGTTAAGAACAGACCTCCAGAACGAATTAAGTTCTTAACCCGAGGTACCACTGTATGCTAAAATTAATGCCTTAATGCCTAAAGTATGTACTACAATTGCAATTTCCCAGGCAATCCCCCACAAGTACCCTGTGGAAATCTTGAGAGGACAACTCCTCCTAATCGGGTTGTTGAAATCTGAGCATGTGCTCAGCATGTAGCAATTAGTAGAAGTACTGTAGTAGTTTTGTGAAGTGGAAACACAATGCATAGTCTGTGCTCATCTGAGGAGGAAATGGGACTAGGGGTGTGGCATTAGAGGCTACCAAAGAAAATGGTGCAACACATATTACACACTTCCTACCCCAAATGTGCTAACGAGCTTCCACACCAGCAGTGACTGTAAGGGGTTGTTTTTACTTAGCAGATTTCTGTGGCAAGAGGGAAATGTATATTAAATGTAAACAAACAAACAAACAAACAAGAAGACAGGCTGACATTTTGATGACAACAATATTGTGTGGGTGCTTCTAATATTGTATGGGTACATGATCAGCACCAATTTCATAATAAACTCCTGCTTGGGAGCAGCCACAAATATCCTTGTGTAACCCTATCTGCATAAGGACTGTTCTTCCACAAGCAGCTCCCACACAGTAAGATTCAGATGAAATAACCATGACAGCGGAGGCAGGTTTATGGATCCTGATCATAGAATACTTTGATGGGAAAATAACAATTCAGTGGAAAAGGTCATGTGATCAGTCCCTGCTGACATGGTTGGATCATAAACATTACACTAGCCACACAAGATAGGAGCCGTTTATGGAAAAGTAGTTCCCGTGTGAGGGGATCATTTCTGGGGGTTTTCCCATTCTGCAGAGGAATACATTTCTGCTTAAAACAGCCCTGTGATACAGGAGCCTTGTGACCTGTCTGACTCTGAACTTCTGCATTTGTATCTGTATAGTATTTGCACATGTGGATCAATCCTCACCATGCAATCCTGTGCATGCTTACTCAGAAGTAAGTCATACTGAATTCAGTTGGGTTTCCTCCCAGATAAGTAGGTATGGGACTTCAGCGGTAGTCAGCAATTATTCTTTAGATTCTTACCCTAACCTAACATTTTGTTGTTGTTTAGTCATTTAGTTGTGTCTGACTCTTTGTGACCCCATGGACCAGAGCACGGCAGGCACTCCTGTCTTCTACTGCCTCCCGCAGTTTGATCAGACTCATGTTGGTAGCTTCGAGAACACTGTCCATCTCCTCCTCTGTCGCCCCCTTCTCCTAGTGCCCTCCATCTTTCCCAACATCAGGGTCTTTTCCAGGAAGTCTTCTCATGCGGTGGCCAAAGTATTGGAGCCTCAGCTTCAGGATCTGTCCTTCCAGTGAGCACTCAGGGTTGATTTCCTTCAGAATGTATAGGTTTGATCTTCTTGCAGTCCATGGGACTCTCAAGAATCTCCTGCAGCACCCAACATAACTAAGGCCAAATAGTACCTTTATTTCATTCTGTGGGGAGATAAAAATACATTAAGTTCTTCTTGTGTAAGACACTTGAAAAAATATCTGGGAAAAATAATTATTATTGTGTGCAGTTTATTTATTACACACTAGATTATGTTTCCTGGGTGTGCCATTGTTTCACTTACAAATGAACTAGATGGCACCCACCCACCAAATAAAGCAATTTTTATGCTTATTTAATTTTTCAAATAATTCTGGCTGGGAACTTTTTTTTTTTTTTGTAACTGTAAATCTTTTTCTGCAATGCTCCGTTGGCTTTAATAAGTACAATAGTAGCCACTGCTGGGTTTTACTTACTGTGGCTGAATGTTAAGCAGCAATGGAAAATGTTAAGTTGTGAGATAACTGACTAGTTTCCTAAGCACTTTTTAACAGGAGGGGGAATTAACAATGCTTCTCACCTCCTCCTTTCACACTCCAATAGAAAAAATGCAAATTTACTATTAACCTAGTCACACAGCAGCCTCACATTTCGTTTACTCCATTTCACAATTCACACAGAAGCCCAGGCCAGACCAGCGATAGACACACAGGCGGAATTCTCTTTACCAAGGATTCTATTCATAAAATCTTTAAATTGATTCCAGGCTACAAAGATAGAAAGAATGCAGTATTTGAAGAGAGATAAAAAAAACACACAAGCTGAGGAATTAGGAAAGCATATTCATACCTGTTTATATCTCCCCATTTGTCACGACGGACCCAAAACAAGTGCATCAAGGGTGACAGGATTTGAATTGGACCAAAATCCAATTCATACAGTGTATAGGTGTGTTGGATGGTGGGGTGCAGGGATATGCACTGGACTCACGAATGCTACCAGTCTCCCTGCCTTGCAGAAGAAACACTCTGAAGCCTGTCTGGAGGTTCTCTATGATGGTGCATGTATACATAATGGGCGGTATCAAAGGTTTACTCGAGTAGACCCACTGAAATTATCAAACATGACTAGGTTAGGGTCATTAATTTAAATAAGTCTATTCTGAGTAATACTTAGCAGAGTACTACCCAGTGTGTTTTTTAATTGAATAATCATTGCAGCCCTGATTGGTTGGAAGGGGGAATAGTTGAAGGTTAGCCGTATAGTTATTCTGCACAGACATTGACACTCCCCCTCCCTTTGTCAAGAAAAATGTATTGTGTTAGTGTTGACTAACCACAGAGACCATGCGTTAGTACTGGGAACTGTTCAACAAAATAAAAGCTGTACTTTCCAGCAGAAGACTGAGTACTGCTTTGCAAGGTAACAACAGGTAGCACATAACCGTTCTTTGAAAACATGGGTGAAATGATAGATATGCCAATTTAATTGCATGGGCATATCTTCTTGGCCGTTTTGCATCGGATCACATGGAGCACTTGGACAATCTTCTCATTGTCTGGTTACATTTCTTTATTTCTTTATTTTCCCCTTCTTTTTAATCCTCTCTAGTCCCTTAAATAATTTAATTACCCCCCCTTTCCTGTTCAATTTCTCAACCCACCCCTTACCCTGCCCTGTAGGAAGATTCTCCCTGTATCTGTGGCTTGCCTTTCCCAATAGTGAGAGAGCCCCCGTTAGGGGCTTTCTTTCGCAAAAAGGTTTCCCCCATTTCTCTTGTTGAAATTGTGGGGCTAGTCAGGGCTGTTCCCAGCTTAGCTGGTATCACTTTCGTTTATAGTATCCCCAAAGGTTGGCTTTATGGCTCCCTGTGCCTCCAAGGACTATGAGCACTCTGTATATGCTCAAAGTTGTACATTGCTTGCTGATCCTGCAATTCCATTCTGAGACGTGAAGAACTGCAGATGGATTTAATCAGGAACGATTGCATTAGCTGGCAAAAATAAGAGAGGGGTGGTTCATACTGAGCAACAAGGGCTATGGAGACCTGGATTTTTCCGCCAACCTGAGGAGGTAAGCACTTAACGATAACCTGTTTGATAACTAAGGGTCAAAAATTAATTGAAAATTAAGAATTGTATTTATTGAAACTGTTATCCCAAACTAAACCATCACATACATTTTCATCTGACCTTTGTTTTAGAATCTCAGAGTGGCAGATACAGTATGTGCCCCCTCCTCCTTTTTATCCTCACAATCCTATAAGGTTTGTCAGGCTAGCCTTCCTCAGAGGATTATTGTGAGGATGAAGTGGGGGGTGGTAACTGGCCTAAGATCAACACCAGCAAGCTTAATGGCCGAGTAAGGATTTGAACCCACGTCTCTCTGTTCAGAGTGCAAACCTCTCTACGCAGTCCATTGAAAACATTGAGCTTAGCAACACTAAGAAGCTATTGATGCTAGTTCTATACATTATTTTTGACTCTACTGCTGTTAATGACTTCAAAGATTTATTGAACGCTGAGAGGTTTAATAAATAAAATCAATAAAGAACTACAATAAAATGGCCTATATTGTGTATAGCATCACATAAAGCAAAATCCCAAGAACACTTGGAAATAACTCCCATTGCGTTAAATAGACTCCCTAGCTACGGAGTCTACGATTGCAGCCTTAAAGGACCATTGCTAATATTTTTGAAAAGCTTAAATGTAAAATGGTAGGCTTTAATAAAATGTAATAAGTTAAAGTTGATTTCAGAGTACAGGGAATTGTATACCACCACAAACCCCTCCAGCTTGATGAAAAAAGGCACATTTTGAACACTTGTGTCAGGGAACAGCTTATATTCTGCTGCAAATCCCCCACCCCAATTAATCATTAACGCTCTCATCCAATAACTTGTTAGGCTAGCAGGAAGGGTAGAAAGAGGAAATATTGACTGAAAAAGCTTCAATTTCACAGCATAGGTTATCATGGTAGCAATGAAGCTCACTGGGTCGCCTGCTCATTTTTGTGCAAATGGCAGGAACAATCACAGGCATGGGTCTTTATTGGTGGATCTGGTGATTCGGCTTGGGGGCGGGGTTACCACTCTGATGCCCATGTGTCCACCAGTACAGTTGTACCTCGGGTTAAGTACTTAATTCGTTCCGGAGGTCCGTTCTTAACCTGAAACTGTTCTTAACCTGAAGCACCACTTTAGCTAATGGGACCTCCCGCTGCTGCTGCGCCGCCGGAGCACGATTTCTGTTCTTATCCTGAAGCAAAGTTCTTAACCTGAAGCACTATTTCTAGGTTAGCGGAGTCTGTAACCTGAAGCATATGTAACCTGAAGCGTATGTAACACGAGGTACCACTGTATCTGTTTGGGCTTCCACAGTGCATGACTGTTTGCTCTCCTGCTCAGTTCCCATTCTACCTGGGCTGTCCTACATTGAACAGATCCCCTTAAAGATGCCCAACATCATATAACACAGAGGTGGGCAGATTTCAGTCCTATATGATTTGCTTTATTTTTTTCCATGGAATGTTGAAATCTGCTAACTGGAGCCAGGTGGACAGTAATAGAAAGGGCAATGTCAGCTGTAAAAGTGTGTCTTGGGAGTTGGAGCCAAGTACCTGCTACATTTATAAACCATACATCAGCATAATGTGAAAATCTGGAGTAAAATCTGAAGTTACTGCAAGTCAGGGATTCTAACACCAAACTCTAAAACTGTCCAGTAGAATAACACGAAGATGTGGTCAAAGGCAACAGATGTATACTCTCTATTTTACAGATGAACAACACTGGGGTTGAGAGTTAAGCAATTAGGAGAAATGCAGCAATGATATAGCATTAAACAAAAGCCAACCCTTGCGTTTTAATTCATTATCAGTAAACTACTAGATTCAGAAACCATTGGAACTCTGCTGGAAATCCCACTACATCCCATTCTACATTCAGCTCATCCTGATATAAGTAGACCCTCCAAATGTCCCTATTTCCCAGGGATGTCCCTGATTTAGAGAAGCTGTCCCGGTTTCTGATTTGATCCTGGAATGTCCCACATTTTCTAAGGACATCCCTATTTCCTTTGAAGCAATGTTGGAGGGTATGGTAGGATGTCCCTATTTTCATTGGAGAATTGTTGGAGGGTATGGAGTTATCTGATCCCTGAGCCATCTGAAGGCAATCCTATATAGGGAAGGTTTTTTTAAAATGTAAGGTAAGTAAGATGTGTGGGGTATAAATAGTAAAATTATCATTATGGAATGGGATGTCCCTATTTTCATTAGAGAAATGTTGGAGCGTATGTATAAGGGACTTGGTATTCTGAATTTGTTAAATAAAATAATGGAGGGACATTATTAATGGAGGTGACCGCTCTATTTGGAAGTGATGAAGCAAGAGAAAAATTAAACTCTATGAAAAGCGGATTATGCACAAGAGGTAATGTTCAAAGCTTTCTTATGCTCACACTATATTGGTATTTAAGCCCTGTCCTTGTGCCCTCCAAAATAAAAGGGTCATTTTTATTTGGTGCTTAATTAACAATTCCGGTGATGACAGAATCATCTCATAAGCCATTTTCTTGGAAAACTATTCTTTGAGCTTTCATTATATGTATGAAACATTTGCAATATTTAGTACATATTTAAGACTAACAATAGATTTGTAGCCAGAAGCCTCTGTAGCGTGTAACCAGTGCATAGGTTTGGTTCTGTACAGTTATTTTTAACCACCAATAACTCATTTTGTTTAGTTGTATGAGAACATGGTGTGGCATCTGAATAAGCCTGCATTTTATTAATGTTTGATCAGGACTTGTATATTAAAGAGAGAGCTTAGATTTTCAAAAGTTTCAAGCCAGCAGTTTACAACCTTGGTAATGTTTATTCTCCTAGACAAGGGCCCCTTTTGATTGATAGCAGAAAACAATTCTCAAAGTCGTAAAAGCTGGAATTACAGACAGAGTGTAAAAAAAGGGCAGAGACCAAACATAATAAAACCGTTAAACTTGAGCCACAGGACAAAAGGCCAAGGGCACATGGGAAAAGGGGAAGAGGCTTTTTTCTCCTATTTTATTTTGAGGCTGTAAACTGTTTCTTCCTTTTTACTTTGAGGAAGTTTATCCTTCTAAAAAGCTATCTATGTTATGTATTAAATATATTGTCTTAAATGTAATTATGCAAAGGATTTGAGAAATGCTAGATTTCATATAGTTGTATTTAGCCCCCCTTGTCAGACAAGAGACGCCAAAACGAGCCCGCATGACAAATGGTTGTCGGACCTTTGTTTGAAGACCTCCAAAAGGAGATATTTCATTGATGATGCATGAGAATATGAACCCAAGGTCTCTGACATCTGTTCAAGATAAAATTTTAAAATTATTAACCATCTGTTTTGGAGGGCAAGGAAGGCAAGAGGTGAGCTGGTAATTAAGATTCCTTGTTGAGACACATGTAAGATATATTACTACTTATTTGTCATTTATAGATGTAACAATATATAGCTCTTTGTGTTCCATATAAGGACAGGAGGATATGGGTGTATCTTTTAGAATTAATTATAGCAATCAGCCAATAGGAAATCCAACCAGGCTGATTGAACAGAGGCAGCCACAGGAGAAGCAAAGGGGGGCTGGATTAAGGGAATATAAGTGCTGGCCATAATGGCAGGAGGCAGGCCAGAGCTTGGTAACTATATACCACTGTGCCTCTTATTTATTTGTCTGACAAATAAATTATTTTTTAAATTTCTCTGTTGCTGCGTTGAATATTTCATTCCAGCTAAGTGTTAACCACAAGCAGGATGCTACATTTTATGGTGCCTGCGACTCGGATAAGTGGTCTGCTGGAACGCAGCCCCTTCGCCTTACTGGACGGGGTACAAGAGAGAGGACAACTGATTGCCTACCCAGCGCGCACTGGAAAAATTTTTTCCAGGGGAACGCAGCAGTCTCGTCTGTCTGATACCCTGCCCACTGACGGCGACGGACCGGGGGGGACCAGAGAAATAAACAGGGAACCAGCTAAGGGTAAGTGCACTAAGGGGTTTTGGCCCTCCAATTAATTGGGAGGAAGAGAAGTCCTGATCAAACTTCTGCGTCTCAGTAAAGGGGAACTGAGTACGCTAGGTGGCTGGGTACATCAGATGGTGATCTGGTGTAGGGAAAAGGGAAGAATGGGAGGTAGAGTGTGTGGTGAAGTATCTGGCGCATTGTATGTGTGAGAAAGTACAGAGCAATGTGTAGCTGACCTAAGTGTGGAGTGAGTACTACTTCGTTTCCCAGTAAGGTGTGTGTGTGAGTGACTGAGTGGATACTTCACAGGGCCATACAATGGGAGTTGGGGGTTCAAAGGGGGGAAATACACCTTTTAAATGTATGTTAAATAATTTTAAGAAAGCCTTCTCAGGGGCATATGGAGTCAAAATGACGCCAGAGCGCCTGAGAACGTTATGTGAACTAGAGTGGCCGAAACAAAATACTGGATGGCCATCTCAAGGAACCTTTGATATAAATTTAGTAAGCAAACTTTGGCCTAACATCGCCAAAGATACTGGAGGGTGCCCAGAACAATTTTCATATATAGATTCCTGGCTGAGCACATTAAATAAAAATCCTCCATGGATAAGGGAATGCAAAGTCCAACGATGCAAATTATTGGCTGTAAAAGCCGAAGCTAGGAAAGGAATCTTGCCAAATAAACTCAAACCCATTTTTGAGGGACCAGAGGAAGAGCTGCTTCCATCTCCACCCTATGCTATCCCACATCGAAGGGAGCCTAATTCAAACCCTCCACCAGTTGTAACCCCAAGGCAAGAAAGTGGAATGAATAATGGGGGTGGAGTCACAGAACTTGATTCCTTGATAGATTATGATAAATATCTTCAGGAGGCATTGGAGTCCTATAATAAAGCCCAAGCAGAAGTGGTTATTCCACCTGTGAGTCCCAGTAGAACTCCATCTACAGTCTCTTTTAGTGGAATAACTGATTGCCTACCCCAAACCCCTGTATATCCAAGTCCTAGAGAATTATTACAGAAGTTACAGGGAGACCTTAATCGGTCAGCAAGCAATACAGCCAGGCGTATAAAGCTGCTAAAAGAACGCCTTGGGACAAATACCATCCCCTATGATTTGAGGCCCCTAGAGCAAAGCGAAGAGAAAGGTCACGTCGTAGCCCCTCTTAGAAGAGTATTTGATGCACTTGAGGAGCCTGTGCTGGTTAATGGGCAACTCGGAACACGGCCACCTTGAACTTCGATCCTCCAGTACATTCCATTCACAACTACGGTTCTGATGAATTGGAAAACACCCTATCTTTCGCAGAAAAACCTCGGGCTATGATGGACTTGGTGACTTCAATAGTAAATACTCATAGTCCTACTTGGACAGATTGTCGCCAGCTCCTGAATACTCTCTTCACCACTGAGGAAAGGAGAGACATAATTGAAAAGGCACAGATATATTTGCGTGAGCAGGCCAGAGTGGGAAATATTTATAATATTGACCGTCATCTCCAGGACAACTTTCCCTTGGAAGATCCTAATTGGGATCCAAACAATGCAATTCACCTGGCCAGGCTTACCACTTACTGCCAGATGCTTGTGCAAGGTATCTGCAGGGCATGCCAGAAGCCCACTAATATGTCTAAAGTCTCAGGAAGGTAGACGTGTTACCCATAACACTGTTTCGTGTTCGGTGCACACCCACAAAAAGACTTAAGTTGTCACCTTTTGAGCTCCTGTATGGGAGGCCGCCCTCCTTTGTTCAGGATATTCCAACTGACCTCAAACAAATAGGAGACCATGCGACACAGGGACAAGTGCAATCTCTCTCCCGTGTTTTTGTCTCTCTCCCGTGTTTGTTTGTTTGTTTTTTTATCTTAACAGGTGGGCCCTCGAGCGCACGCCGTGCAGCATTGCCGTGCCGATTCATCAGCTCCAGGCTGGCATAGCATATGGGTGAAAGAGTGGAAACGTGATCCATTTGCACCTAAGTGGCGTGGACCTTACACCGTCTTGCTCTCTACTCCAACAGCGGTGAAGGTAGCTGAGGTGACCCCCCTGGATTCATCACTCCCGTTTGAAGAAGTCCGAAGGCAGTTGGACGTGCAAAGGTGACCCCTCTAATCCTTTAAAACTGACTCTCTCCAAAAACCCCTGTATCTAGCCCTACGGGGAACGGGCTGGGTCACGGGCGACATTAGACGACCGGCCTGCTGCAGCCACAACACTGGAAGCTGGCTGACCTGCGCACGCCTGAAGCTTGAGGAGCGCCTGAACCAGCGACTGTGAGCGGAAAGATTCTCTTATACAATTGATTGATTGCCCCCTTGTGGAACAATTATCAGAGATATTACACATTGGGGATCCTTGGGATATATGTTTTGGTCTTGGTGGTTCCCCATTTCTGTCACTGGGGGAATTATATTGGGACTGATATTTATTTGCTATCACAATAAGGTAATCTTTTGTGAAAGGAATGCATATGCTAGACATCAACATGATTTTATTATTAATCCTGATCCCTTGGGAAGGGGAAGGGTCCTTGAATCTGACCAAATTTGCTAAATATGGATTCCGCTATGACCACAATATGTGGGTAGGTTTAGCTGAAATGGTAGCCAATGTTGCAAATAGGACCAATTGCCTTGTTTGCTCTCTTGGGCCAGATGATTCAGAGGGAGGTATGCCCTTATTACTAATACCATTAAATGCCATTGGTAGGGTAAGCGAAATGCCACACCACACAGAAGTACAGAATTTCCCCGGATGGAACTCAACTAAACCATTACGAGTTATACCTGTACAAGGGGAATTCTGTGTACATAAATCATCAGATGCAGCTGATTCTACTATGATAGGCTCTTCTCATTGTCACTATACCTGGGATAATATTAAGAATACCTGGGCACACGGTACTACCTATCGAACTCGGAATGCCTTGCCCTGTGCACCTTCTTTTATTCATGCATGGAAAGTGGTATGAAACATAACTGTGACAGAAAAAGGCAATCTAACATACTGCACTGTGAACTCTATACCCCTTGTGATACTTTGCCTTATGCACTCCACATACCAAAACCCTCAGACCCGATGGTTGTGGTGGATATGTGGAGAATGGGCATACAAGAAACTCCCTTCCAAATGGAGTGGGACTTGTTTCCTGGGATGGGGGTTTTACCACCAGTGTGGATTATGCCCACTAGTTCAGCAAAGCGAACACGAAGAAACGCTGATATTTCTCATATAGCAGGAGGAAGTACCCAAAGTTGGAGCGGTACTGATGATTGGCCACCAGAGCGCATTATAGCCTATTATGATCCTGCCTCCTGGAATCCTGGTGAGCCCATACGAGGGGCACGGGATCCTATTTATAATCTAAACAGAATAATTCGATTGCAAGCAGTAGTGGGACTTATTGCATAACAGCTGGATGAAAGTAGAGCCGTCATTTTGCAGCTGTAAATGGGAATGGATTATGTACTTGCCAAGCAGGGAGCCCTATGTGGAGTCTTGAACTTGACAGGGAATGCCTGTTGCTTTAACATTTCAGATAATGGTGAGGCAATCCGTGTGTTGGCCACAAAGAAGGAGAGTATAGCACATGTCCCAGTACAAACATGGGAAGGATGGGATATGGGATGGCTCATCAATTTGTTACCTAAAAGGGATACTTGCTTGTTTTTCTTGACAGTAGTAGTGATGGTTTTATGTATGATGCCAAGTATCATTTCATGTTTTAGAAGTACAATTAGCAAGATGATTTCGAATGAAACTCTACCTCATATCATGGCCCTATACAGAGCTTTAACTCAGGAATATGATGAAGTTCAAGCTATCAAGGACTCTTGGTGGCAAGGTCCTTGAGCTTGAAAGGGGGGAATGTGGCATCTGAATAAGCCTGCATTTTATTAATGTTTGATCAGGACTTGTATATTAAAGAGAGAGCTTAGATTTTCAAAAGTTTCAAGCCAGCAGTTTACAACCTTGGTAATGTTTATTCTCCTAGACAAGGGCCCCTTTTGATTGATAGCAGAAAACAATTCTCAAAGTCGTAAAAGCTGGAATTACAGACAGAGTGTAAAAAAAGGGCAGAGACCAAACATAATAAAACCGTTAAACTTGAGCCACAGGACAAAAGGCCAAGGGCACATGGGAAAAGGGGAAGAGGCTTTTTTCTCCTATTTTATTTTGAGGCTGTAAACTGTTTCTTCCTTTTTACTTTGAGGAAGTTTATCCTTCTAAAAAGCTATCTATGTTATGTATTAAATATATTGTCTTAAATGTAATTATGCAAAGGATTTGAGAAATGCTAGATTTCATATAGTTGTATTTAGCCCCCCTTGTCAGACAAGAGACGCCAAAACGAGCCCGCATGACAAATGGTTGTCGGACCTTTGTTTGAAGACCTCCAAAAGGAGATATTTCATTGATGATGCATGAGAATATGAACCCAAGGTCTCTGACATCTGTTCAAGATAAAATTTTAAAATTATTAACCATCTGTTTTGGAGGGCAAGGAAGGCAAGAGGTGAGCTGGTAATTAAGATTCCTTGTTGAGACACATGTAAGATATATTACTACTTATTTGTCATTTATAGATGTAACAATATATAGCTCTTTGTGTTCCATATAAGGACAGGAGGATATGGGTGTATCTTTTAGAATTAATTATAGCAATCAGCCAATAGGAAATCCAACCAGGCTGATTGAACAGAGGCAGCCACAGGAGAAGCAAAGGGGGGCTGGATTAAGGGAATATAAGTGCTGGCCATAATGGCAGGAGGCAGGCCAGAGCTTGGTAACTATATACCACTGTGCCTCTTATTTATTTGTCTGACAAATAAATTATTTTTTAAATTTCTCTGTTGCTGCGTTGAATATTTCATTCCAGCTAAGTGTTAACCACAAGCAGGATGCTACAATGGGAGGACAGGAACTCGTTGTGCAATGTTGAAGAATACCCCTGACATCCGTAATGTGCAGCACGTGAAATACAGCCACTGTGCTTCTTTGAGTAGCCTGAATTTTCAGCTGACTCCGGTTGTGGGTCTGTACAGTTTTGTTGTTGTTGTTGTTTAGTTGTTTAGTTGTGTCCGACATTTGTGACCCCATGGACCAGAGCACGCCAGGCATTTCTGTCTTCCACTATCTCCCGCAGTTTGGTCAGACTCATGTTTGTAGCTTCGAGAACACTCTCAAACCATCTCGTCCTCTGCCGTCCCCTTCTCCTTGTGCCCTCCATCTTTCCCAACATCAGGGTCTTTTCCAGGGAGTCTTCTCTTCTCATGAGGTGGCCAAAGTATTGGAGCCTCAGCTTCACGATCTGTCCTTCCAGTGAGCACTCAGGGCTGATTTCCTTAAGAATGGATGCGTTTGATCTTCTTGCAGTCCATGGGACTCTCAAGAGTCTCCTCCAGCACCATAATTCAAAAGCATCAATTCTTCGGGTCTGTACAGTAGCCAGTTAAAATGACCAGCAACTCTCTACAATCTAATGCCTTGAGGGCAAGGGCTACTGAACACAGTGAGAATGATGCTCAAGGAAATATGCATAGGGATATGCTGTAAGCATTTTTGAGAATTGCCTGAAATACAAAATACCCCCCCCGAACCTCCCCCTGATGCAAACATGATTTACGTATTTGGCCTTGAGACTGCAGAGTAAAATACTCATTTTCAGCTAATGCCCTTTGGGCTTAAAAAAAAAACCCCTCTCCATTTTCATGTCAATATTGTTTTAACTTTTCATGGTATACCATTTGAATACAGTGGTACCTCAGGATAAGTACTTCATTCATTCCGGAGGTCCGGTCTTAACCTGAAACTGTTCTTAACCTGAAGCACCACTTTAGCTAATGGGGCCTCCTGCTGCTGCCGCGCCACCGGAACACGATTTCTGTGCTCATCCTGAAGCAAAGTTCTTAACCCGAGGTACTATTTCTGGGTTAGCGGAGTCTGTAACCTGAAGCGTATGTAACCTGAAGCGTATGTAACCCGAGGTACCACTGTACACTGGTGGTGTTGGGCTAGGCCAGCATTGCCCAACCTGGTGCCTCTAGATGTTTTGGACCACAGCTCCTATCAGCTACAGCCAGCATGACCATACTGGCCAGGGCTGATGGGAGTTGTAGTTCAAAACATCTGGCAGGCACGAGGCTGGAGAAGACAGGGCTACGTAGACCAACCTTATTCAAAAACTTCTTTTTGGGCACCTTCTCTCTGAGTGGTCTCGGCTAATACAGAATGGCAGTTCATCATCCTTCATCTGGATTACCAAAGTACATTGGATACTTAAAGTGATATAACATTACGAATGGCATGTGTGCTAAACTAGTTTAGACACAAATTAGGAATGGGACTTCACAGATTACTGGAAGTGAATGCAATTTGTTTAAATCCACGTAACAAGATGTTCTAAAGATACATTTCTGACTTCTTTTATTCCTGAAGACCCATGAAATCATAAGATCCAGTCAAGGGCCTGGAAGCAATAAGAAGAAATCCCTTGGCTTGGCTGCCTAAGAATGACATTCTTCTGAGAGACCAGGAGAGGAGTGCATGTATATTAACAGGAAGGGTGTAAAGAAGTAGATGAGGTATGGGATTTTCCTTACTTAATTTCACCGCGGCCAGCATTTCAGGAAGTAAGTGTTTCTTTCCTCTGCTCAGGGCTAATTTCTCAATCCTGGAACCCTTTCAAATTTGGCCAGGGTATGAGTTTTGCCCTCTAGTCGAATGAAAAACCAGGGGAAACCACCCTGACCGGTAGTTAGATCTATTCACAATTATATTAAATAGCCTGCATTTGTAGGGCTTCACTCTTTTCTGTTTTAACCCTATTTACTTCTAAACTTCAGAGAAGGAAAACAAAAGAAATTCCACTAGTATCAGCCTGTATTTGAAATCAATAGGTTCACCTTCTGGGCTGCATCTCACTTTCTTCAAAAAAAAAAAAAAAAAAAGGACAGACCACAACTATTCTAGACAATAGGGTTTGAGGTTTGGAAGCTACATACAGATAAGCAAATACTTTCCCCCCCTAACTGCATCATGTGAAATGTATGTCCCTGAGCAACAAGCGGCAATCTTCATTTCCCTTCTTCTAATACTGATTTTAGACAGAAAACATACATTGTCATTAGGCCTATTCATTCCTGTCCCTTTGAACAAATTTCCAGCTCAGCATCTGTTGATTGTTCCCTCATCAATCAGCATTTCTAATGCCTATATGCGCACATTTGTATTCTTTTCTTATGGTTGGATGGGTAAGGGGGCGGGGAGTTCAATTATAATTTTGGGGTACTGTTAAAAGGATGAGCATGTACGTCAGTCATGAGTTTAATTGTGTGGAAATCTTCTGTAAGTCCTCATAAAAAGAAGGTGAAAGATGCCAATTCAGATTGTATCAGGTGGGGGGTAAAATTCAGCACGTTGGAAAGTAGGGCTAGTCACACACTGCGGTACCCAGATGTTGCTGGCTACAACTTTCATAATCCCTTACCATTGGCTGTGCATAACCACGTGGATGGGATTTGGAGTCAACCACACCTGGAGGGCCACTGGTGCCATTTCGGCAGTCCCAATGCTCACGTCTAGGTACATTTAAGGTTAAATGACCAAAAGAGCACTGTTGTGGTCATTTTATTTCTCAAAATAGCTATAAAGAAGAGTTATCAGCCTAGGACAGACGATCCTCTTCTCTTCCAACAGCAAAGCCCCAGCCAGCACAGCAAATGGTCAGGCATGATGGGAACTAGAGTCCAACAACATCTGTAGAGCACCATATTGGTTATCCCTACCCTGAGCACTACCCGACAGGAGCTCTCATTGATACATTTGCAAGGCATGCATGTTGTTGTTGTTTAGTCGTTTAGTCGTGTCTGACTCTTCGTGACCCCATGGACCAGAGCACGCCAGGCACTCCTGTCTTCCACCGCCTCCTGCAGTTTGGTCAGGCTCATGTTTGTAGCTTTGAGGACACTATCCAACCATCTCACCCTCTGTCATCCCCTTCTCCTTGTGCCCTCCATCTTTCCCAACATCAGGGTCTTTTCCAGGGAGTCTTCTCTTCTCATGAGGTGGCCAAAGTATTGGAGCCTCAGCTTCACGATCTGTCCATCCAGTGAGCATTCAGGGCTGATTTTCTCAAGAACGGTTTGATCTTCTTGCAGTCCATGGGACTCTCAAGAGTCTCCTCCAGCACCATAATTCAAAAGCATCAGTTCTTCGGTGATCAGCCTTCTTTATGGTCCAGCTCTCACTTCCATACATCACTACTGGGAAAACCATAGCTTTTACTATACAGACCTTTGTCAGCAGCAGGGCATGCATAGTACATTTCATTATTCATGGCAAAAGTATTTCACTTGTAGAATGGCTACATTTCAATACTCCTGAAGAAGAACCACATATGCAAGGGTATCATCAGGGACCCTTGGATTTTTTTTGCACTGGGCCCCAGACAGATATTTTGCCCTCTCCTCCCCACTTTTAAAATCTTTTTTTTAAAAAAAAAATCCTTAGAGGTCTGCTGTGCACACTATGAAGCACAGTGCCAGTGAGAGCCAACACCACCCACCATCTTAATTTGCACATAAACATATAAATTAGCAGGGGCGTGGGTGGTGCTGTGGGTTAAACCACAAAGCCTAGGACTTGCTGATCAGAAAGTCGGCAGTTCAAATCCCTGCGACGGGGTGAGCTCCCGTTGCTCGGTCCCTGCTCCTGCCAACCTAGCAGTTCGAAAGCATGTCAAAGTGCAAGTAGATAAATAGGTACCGCTCGGGCGGGAAGGTAAACAGTGTTTCTGTGCACTGTCACAACTGGACCTAATGGTCAGGGGTCCCTTTACCTTTATATAAATTAGCATATGCAAATTTTGTGTGTGTGTGTTTGTGTGTTGGGGACATGTTGGCCAAAACATTAATGTATATGTTCTTAATCCTTAATCCACTATTAGATACTGACCCTCTTAACTGCCCAAGTACGGTGTAAAACTCTCAGAGTCTGTTTCAACTAGTTTGAAAATGCTTAACCACTCCACATACTGGCACAGCAGACATCCTCTACCCAGTTATGCATGCATATAAATCCTAAAGAGTTATCTAAGTAGTCAGGGTATGGAAATAATTATTCCCAAAAATATGTAAGATGCAGATGTCAGCCTAGGAACTACTGAAAGTATAATGTTACACACAGACAAAAAAAATAAAGTCCATAATCTTGCAAACACAGACAAAAAAAGTCTTAGAAGGATTATGAAATATCAGCATTTCTTGTCTGTAAGTACCTAATTTACTCATTTTAGGTTTGGCTAATCTTGCTTCCCTTCTTTTTTCCCTTGAACTGACCCCAGTGCCTTGCATATCTGTGCACATTTCAATAGAAGCTAGTTTTTCAGTCATTTAAAAAGGAGATGATTATTAGCTATACTTAAGATGGTTTTCAAGAACTCCAAATCACTTCAAAATCCTAGAATGCAATAATTGAAAAGTAAAAAAAAAGTACAAGTATTCTTATGAGAAGAACAATAAATAAAAGGATTTATTTATACTAAAAAAGAGAGAGTCTTTACTCCATCTGGTATCAAGATTAATCATTATTACCAGGGTGATATTAGAAAATGTTCTGTGTTATTGAGGACTCCAGTTGTGTAGCTCAGGGGTGGCCACCTGGAAGCCCCAGGACCTTAGTTAGCGGAGCTTGCGGGTGGACAATGGCTGGGAGGCAGGAATGCAGCCAGACAGGACATGTTATTTCTTCTCCCTCATTGAGGCATGACAAGGAACAGTTGGGCAGACTGTAACTATTGACAGAAGAAGTGGGGTTCCAGTTGCAGACCCTCCAAGTGTCCCTATTTTCCAGGGACATCCCCGGATTTACAGAAGCCATCCCAGTTTCTGATTAGATCCCGGAACATCCCGCTTTTCCTCAGAACGTCCCTATTTTGATTTGGGAAATGTTGGATGATATGGAGTTATGCGACGCCCGAGCTAAGGAGATAAGTAACTATACAACCTTTAAAAGACATCTGAAGGCAGCTCTGTATATGGATGTTTTTTTAAAAAATGTTTAATGCTTTATTATGTTTTAATATATGTTGTTAAGCTGCCCAGAGTGGCTCGAGCAACCCCGTCAGATGGGTGGGGTATGATGATGATGAAGGAATAGGACAGGCATAGGCAAACTCAGCCCTCCAGATGTTTTGGGACTACAACTCCCATCATCCCTAACTAACAGGACCAGTGGTCAGGGATGATGGGAGCTGTAGTCCCAAAATATCTGGAGGGCCGAGGTTGCCTATGCCTGGAAAAGGACATCCCTATTTTCTTCAGAGAAATGTTGGAGGGTATGCAGTTGAACCAACACCCAACAGGAATAAAGCACTTGGGAGGACATTTACAATAACCCTCTTACTTTCCAGTCCTATTCAGGTATTTGAATGCATGATGGAATAAACAGTTTAAGGAGGGACAACAGCAACCCTGTCCGCAATCTTTATGCACTGGCACCAATGGTTTAAAGGGCTGTTTTTCACATGTTGAGCTGGACAAGCATCTTCCGAATGACCAGGCATCGGGGTTCTGGATTGTGGAGAGGATTCTTTGCATGTCCAGCTGAAATGCAAACCATTCTGTAGAATGCGAAAAGGTCATTGATGGAGTCAGTCTCCATGAGAGCTTTGGGTGGGGTATTTCGACTCATGCCCTGCACTCTTTCTCCAGATTTCATTTCCCCTGTGTGTACTTTCCACATTTTAATATGGCTATCATTGGCTGTTGTACTTGGTACCTTCTGAAGATAAAAACCAGGTACCATTGGATGTTATGACAAGAGGCGTAGATGAAGACTGATATGTTGATCAGAAACATAAGAGAGATACAAGTCACATACCCAGCAAAGAATGTGGAAATGCAAATGGACTCATGATTTTAATGAACTTATGCCATAAAAACTGTCAGGGTTGACTTAGACAGGACATTTTAATGTTGGCAGTTAATTATGACTACCTGAATCTGTCTGAAGAGCTTGAAGCTTATCTTAAATCTAATTTAAAAGACAAAAGGCTATAGAAGACTTTGAAGCGTGATGTGCTCCACTCATATTTCCCCTGCTAATGCTAAAAGAAAATGTGGAATATAAAATTTAAATTATTAACTCAAAAGAGATTATGTTAAAGATGAGTGAATAGTTTGTAAAGTTTGTGGGCAAGTTCCTAAAATGGCAAAACTTAAACCACTTCAAGATTTATGTCACGTTCCAAGGGTGGCCCAATTTAGTTATCATGGAACAATTGAATGCAGACAGTATTGAACTGTACAGTGAACAAAGAACAACTCCCTTTTTGAACCACCCCTTGCTGTGTCCCAGATACAAATCCCCATCCTATTTAGAGTATGTGGTCTACATCAGTGTTTCCCAACCTTTTTTGGGCAAAGGCACACTTGTTTGATGAAAAAAATCTCGAGGCACACCACCATTACAGCCCCGTGACGTCAGCGCGCAGCGTCACGCCGGGAGGGACGCACGAAAGTGTAAGTTTCAATTTTTCCCCCTCCCCCTTGCCGGGGAACCTCCAAGCTTTGGGGGTGGGGGGGGAGGCAGCAAAGCGAGGCAGGAAGGAGAGCGCGGCTTGGCTGGGTGAGCTTTGGCAGGGGCAGGGAATGAGAGCCGCGAGGCGGGCGCTGCGGACGGAGGCGCTGCCCGCCGAGCTCGCAGGCAGCCAGGCAGGCAGATGGCGAGAGCCCCGCGCTGGGCGGCCTCTCCTCGCCGCCGCCGCCGCCCCGCCTCTCGCCGCCCGACTCGCCCGCCTCCCTCCAGGCAACATCTCGCGGCACACTAGTGTGCCACGGAACAGTGGTTGAAAAACACTGGTCTACATAAACCTGTTAGATCACCACTTTTTAACCAAGCTCAAAGTGATAATGAAAATAACTACCAGGTTGTTATCATTGATATGCACAATAAAGAGCCACACTGATCTATGAAGGATCTGAGATAATAAGGCAGCGTGATTGACACACCCTAGCGTGCTGGGAATCTTAATCCAAAACATCTGGAGGCCATCAGGTTGGTGGATGCTGATTCATAGAATCATAGAGTTGGAAGGGACCCCAAGGGTCATCTAGTCCAACCCCCCCACAATGCAGGATTCTCAACTAAAGAATCCATGACAGGTGGCCATCCAACCTCTGCTTAAAAACCTCCAAGGAGGGAGAGTCCACAACCTCCCAAGGGAGACTGTTCCACTGTTGAACAGCTCTTACTGTCAGAAAGTTCTGACTGACGTTTAGTCAGAATCTCCCTTCTTGTAACTTGAAGCCATTGATTTGAGTCCTACCTCTGGAGCAGGACAAAACAAGCTTGCTCCATCTTCCATGAGACAGTCCTTAATATATTTGAAGATGGCTATCATAGCTTCTCTTTTCCTGGCTAAACATATCTAGCTCCTTCAACTGTTCCTCATAAGGCTTGGTTTCCAGGCCCTTGATCATCTTGGTTGCCCTCCTCTGCACACGTTCCAGCTTGTCAACAACCTTTTTAAATTGTGGTGCCCAGAACTGGACACAGTATTCCACGTGTGGCCTGACCAAAGCAGAATAAAGGTAAAGGGACCCCTGACCATTAGGTCCTGTCGTGGCCAACTCTGGGGTTGTGGCGCTCATCTCGCTTTATTGGCCGAGGGAGCTTCTGGGTCATGTGGCCAGCATGACTAAGCTGCTTCTGGCAAACCAGAGCAGCGCACGGAAACGCCGTTTACCTTCCCGCCGGAGCGGTACGTATTTATCTACTTGCACTTTGACGTGTTTTCGAACTACTAGTTGGCAGGAGCAGGGACCGAGCAACGGGAGGTCACCCTGTCGCAGGGTTTCGAACCGTCGACCTTCTGATCAGCAAGTCCTAGGCTCTGTGGTTTAACCCACAACGCCACCCACGTCCAGAATAGAGTGGTGCTATTACTTCCCTCGATCTGGACACTATACTTCTGCTGATGTAGCCTAGAATAGCATTAGCTTTTTTTGCTGCTACATCACACTGTTGGCTCATGTTAAGCTTGCGGTTCACTAAGACCCTAGATCCTTTTCACATGTATTACTGGTAAGCTGGGTGTTCCCCATCTTATATTTGTACATCTGGTTCTTCTTGCCTAAGTGCAGGACCTTACATTTGTCTCTGTTGAAATTCATTTTGTTAGTTCTGGGCCAGTTCTCCAGTCTGTTAAGGTCATTTTGAATAATGTTGTTGTTGTTGTTTAGTCGTTTAGTTGTGTCTGACTCTTCATGACCCTGTGGACCAGAGCATGCCAGGCACTCCTGTCTTCCACTGCCTCCCGCAGTTTGGTCAGACTCATGTTTGTAGCTTCGAGAACACCGTCCAACCATCTCGTCCTCTGTCGTCCCCTTCTCCTTGTGCCCTCCATCTTTCCCAACATCAGGGTCTTTTCCAGGGAGTCTTCTCTTCTCATGAGGTGGCCAAAGTATTGGAGCCTCAGCTTCAGGATCTGTCCTTCTAGTGAGCACTCAGGGCTGATTTCCTTCAGAATGTATAGGTTTGATCTTCTTGCACTCCATGGGACTCTCAAGAGTCTCCTCCAGCACCATAATTCAAAAGCATCAATTCTTTGGCGATCAGCCTTCTTGATGGTCCAGCTCCCACTTCCATACATCACTACTGGGAAAACCATAGTTTTTACTATACGGACCTTTGTTGGCAAGGTGATGTCTCTACTTTTTAAGATGTTGATTTTGAATAATAGAACCGGAGAATTGTAGAGTTGGAAGGGACCCTGAGGATCATCAAGTCCAACCCCCTGGAATGCAGGAATATGCACCTGTCCCATACGGAAATTGAACCTGCAACCTTGGTGTCATCAGTCCCATGCTAACCAAGTGAGCTATCCTACTATCTTCTGCAGCATTAGCTAACCCTCACAATTCGGTGTCATCTGCAAATTTGATGACCATTCCATCAATTCCTTTGTCCAGGTCATTTATAAAGACATTAAACAATGATGGGCCAAGGACAGAACCCTGTGGCACCCCACTCATAACATTATTTTCCAGGATGATAAGGAACATATTTGTGTGATAATTTGATTGGAGAGGTAGCTGTGGGGAATGTTTCATTGCTCACCCCTCCCTCAGCTTCATGCTGAAATTCTATACATTCTTACCTGGGAGAAAGTCCTATTGAATACAGGGGAACTTCCTTCTGAATGCATAGGACTGAACTGTGAATCACTCTCCAAGTTGCTATTTGCTCCATGTAGTGGAAACAGGTAAAAAGGTAAAGGACCCCTGGCGACTCTGGGGTGTGGCGCTCATCTCGCTTTCAGGTCGAGGGAGCCGGCGTTTGTCCATAGACAGCTTTCCGGGTCATGTGGCCAGCATGACTAAACTGCTTCCGGCACAACAGAGTACCGTGACGGAAGCAAGGGCACACGGAAATGCCGTTTACCTTCCCACTGCAGTGGTACCTATTTAGCTACTTGCACTGGTATGCTTTCAAACTGCTAGGTTGTGGAAATATACAAGCATGATTCAGGCACCTACATTTCCTTCCACCTTGAAGAACAAAACAGCAGCTTGGTTAATATTGATAGGTAAAACAGCACTGGAAGGAAGGAAGGGTTAAATGCCCTAGCCCTGACACAAGAAACTGGGATGTCTTAAAAATGCATATGCTACCCCTACTTTATAGAAATCTGAGCCAGCCTTGGCTCTTTAGTTGACTAAATTTGCAATTAAAAATATTGTGCTGTGGTTTTTGCACCTGTGGGCAAATTCTATGGCTTTAGGCTTTAGCTTTGCATGTGTGGCCAAATGCAAAAGAATCATTGTGTATTTTAAAGTGATGTGGAAGCAAATGAGAAGAGCAGCTTTGGAAGAGGGAGTAGCTAATTTCTCCTATCTATGGGAGCAGCAACAAGCTAAACCACAAACTGTAATTTTTTACTGCTTACAAATTGGCACCCTCTAGTGGAATGACAATGAAGTGCATGGACGGTTTTCAAATAACTACAGCCATTCAATTTCTTTCTTTTTTAAAATCGCAAAACAATCTATTAAAAATACAGTTCTAAATGAAAAATACTAGTTTTATCTGAAAGAGCTCAAACACAACTTGCTTATTTATCTATTTAAATTCTCACTATTTCATTCCACTTTCAAATGAAACATATATGAGCGTGCAGACACATCTGAACACTTATGAACACATTGCCACAGGCAATGCCCATGGATACAGTGAGGTTAGTATGGCTAAATTAGTGAATAGGAAGCCTAATCTTACACACATTTTCTCGGAAGTAACTCTCACCATGTTCATTGGGAGCTGCTATAAAAGGTAAATCTAAATGAGTGCAATATGGGGCACATACGGCTTCCTATGGGTTATTTTGGTTAAGAAACAAACATGACAGTCCTATACATATATACAATGGGAAATAAGTTCCACTGTGTTCAGTAGCCTTTACTCCCAGGTAAGTGGGAGCAGAATGAACACTTTACCTGAGAATATACACCAGTGAATTCAAGGGGACTTTCCTCCAAGCAGGTACCGTATTGGCCCGAATATAAGCCGCACCCGAATATAAGCCACATCTTTAAAATTGGGGGGGGGGGAATTCCCCAATATAAGCCGCTCCATTCCTCACTGCTCCTGTCGTCAAACTGGGGGTGGGGGAGCCGCACTGCGTTGCTGACAGCCTTTCCCCTTCCTCGCTCTCTCCCTTCCTGGCCTTGGAGGCAGGCACTGGTTTGCTGCACTCCTGGCGCCGTTTGTTAATGTTAAAAGATAACTAGGGAGTTATTATTATTTGGAGTAATGAAGGAGATGCAGTGTTATAAATTTTAAAATGTAAGAAACCGCAAAAGGTGTGGGGACAAGTCAAAAACACATATATTTGTTGGAAAATATTGGACTGTGTTTATGTCAAGATATTAAGGAAAAAATGAAAAATAAAATTTATATGAAATTTATATAAAATAAACAATTTATATCAAATAAAGTAATATTCAACATTCCATTCGAATCTAATAGTACACAATAAAATAAACTCTCAAAATATCAGCAAATACGAATTAAACAGAAATTCATTCTTAAGAGTTACAATAAATAATTACTAAACTATAATCAATAAAAACAACAAGAAGTCAAAATACATAAAATACCACAATACATACAAAACCATGTAAAAGGATCAAATAATCATTCCTGGAATTCACATGAATATTATGTTTTTTTGTTATCCCGCTCCTCCTCTGCCGAAGATCAGTGGGAGAGCATAAGCTTTCATCCCACAATCTGAATCCACAGCAGCCTTGAACTCTTGTCCATCTGCAGAGTTTTAGCCAAATCGCTTTTCTTAAGTACAGGGTGAGTCCTTTAAAAGAGGCCCCATGGATACAGAGTACACATGTTCCACAGGGCCTCTTTTAAAAGGCTCACCCTGTACTTGGATGTAAGTTCCATTCTGGTTTCCTTAAACAGACCTTTATTTGTTCCAAGATTACGCCCCTATGTTCTTCAGGAAGTCCTCACACGCTAATGAGCCTTATTGCCACTTGGCCATATTTGGGTATAATCTGCCAAGAATCTCCTTTGGCCCAATTCAAAGGAGGAGATCTCTGTATGGAGAATCTCCTCCAGATTTTAGAACACATGTATATAAATTGCATAAGCTCCCTAACGTGGAGGCTTTTAACTGCTTCCAGTGAGATGCAAACCCCCTTTTACATTATAGTACACTTACATATGCACAACTAGAGCTAGATCAGCGTTATAATGAATGGACATAGAGTGACCTTGGGACAGTCAGTGCCTCACAGGGGTGTTGTGGGGAATAAGTGCGGAAGGGGAGAATCCTGTACTCCACTGTGGCTCCTTGGAGAAGAAGGTGTGAAATAAATGCAATCAATCAATAAATCCAGGTACCCACATTGGTATAAATATGTGGTAGATACACTAGCAGATATTAAACAGCAACTAGAGGAACCAAAGGGCAAATGAGAACAGGACTCTTGCATCATTCATAACTCTGCAGAAGAGGGGATTTCAGCAGATGTAGTTAAGCCATTCCTGCTGAAATTGCCTCTGCTACATCACTATTAAAGGCACAGAAGCCTTGGCCTCTCTTTTTCACCTGACTGCCCTTTCAAAAACCGAAATGTAGTTAAGTTACAGCCTCTTAACCAGGCATAGGCAAACTCCGGCCCCCAGATGTTTTGAGACTACAATTCCCATCATCCCTGACCACTGGTCCTGTTAGCTAGGGATGATGGGAATTGTAGTTCCGAAACATCTGGCGGGCCGGAGTTTGCCTATGCCTGCTCTTAACAGTGCAATCCCATGCATATCTACTCAGAAGTAAGTCCCATTGAGTCCAGTAGGACATACTACCACATAAGTAGGTATAGGATTTTAACCACATTGTTTACATTATTATTCGAAGGCTTCAGGAGAACGTGAGACCCTCATGCTGGAACTAAGATTAATATGTTCCCCTTCTGCACATAAAATGGATTTAAACACCACTTTTTTCCGATGGTGTGTCTCTTGAATGAAAATGCTTGAAAACAACCCAAAGGCAATTCTGTGCACAAGAAGTTTTAACTTCAGCTGAATGGGAAAGATCTAGTGGATTTCTTTTTTATTTATTTATTAAAAATACATTTTTCTATTCTAGACTTGCCAGAGAACAAAGATGCTTCCTGTACTGCTTGATTGCTGTAAGATACTCACCTGGAACCAACCCAAAAGGTGCTACTTCCAACAGCATGGTGCTTGTGACTTCAGTGGAAATGAGAGATAGCAAGAAGATCCTTGAGGCAACCTGGAAAGGGAGAAGAGAAGCATTGCATTCCAAGGGCAAACAATAAGGATTTCTCCAGACTCCAGCCAAGAAAATAGAAGGAAAGGAAGAGTTAGTAGAAGCTGCCTTTGTAGACTGTTTAATTTGAGCATGCATTATATCTCTGAAAAGCTGGGATTTTCTAAATAAAAATAAAAATAACCACCTGTGTATGCAAAAAGAAAAAATAGTTATTGCATATCCTTTCTGCAGAGATTCAACTTGATTCTGTATTATTCTGAAAGGAGTGTTTAGTTAGATCTAGGCATGGTGAAGCTCACCTGATCTCCTGATAGCCAACTTGCTGTTGTCTACTGGGAAGGTGTGACACAGTGCAAATGCTCTGGCAGGAGCATCAGGCTGGTTCCGCTGGTGGATTTGCACCGCACTGATCTCCCCGGTGCCCCTCCTTCCTGGTAAGCAGCAGTGAGTCAGCTGCTGGGAGGTCAGGTGAGCAATGGTGCCCCACCACGCAGTCCACTATCGCCTTCACCATCTGAAAGGTAGCATCAAAATGACGCCATGTGAACACTAGCAATGGAAAAATATGGAACCCCCATTAATGGGGATGGTAACTTGAGCCTTCCTGGAACAGCTGCAGCAAAGCAAACTGAGCCTGCCAAATTGGTATGGAAATGCTCAGATTGCTATCGAATGGATTTGCATGGTCATTTTACAGAAGAAGTTTGAGCTGAAGCAGCTTATGTTTATAGGCTGTAATGTTTCACCACATCCCTTATCATCTACAAAGCAACATGCCTTCATGGTGGCCACATGCTAGTGGTAGCACCTACTGATTACAGCCCATTTTCACTAGGTGTTTTCCTTTATTCCTTGCCTATCTAAAAGCAAGCTGGAACTGTTTTTGGAAAAGATTGGAATGTGGGAGACTTCAGATGTTATAGAACTTATTGACAGCCAAACAGCAGAAAGCCCTGCTCTGAGTGCCTCTTGAGGTTAATTTTCCACAATAGTTGGCAGGTAATTAGGATGTAATCCAGGGCCTGATGATGACCCTTAACTGAGCTCCACAACCATCTCCAGGACTATGCCACCCATAATGATGGCAGAATTGCACCCATCTTGAATAGGATATTTAGAGACAGGGTAACTTTGCATGTGAAGACAGGTTCCAGTGGATTGATTGGATGAGACCAATTGTGGGTCCAATGGTCAAGAAGGTGGTTTCTGCACATGCTGTAGAGGAAAGTGAGGGGCAGATGGGAAAGTAGCTCATCTAGGAGAAGGGAAATTGCTCTTAAACCTCTGCTGCCTTATCTCTCCTTATCTTTGGGAGAATAAAAGGCAAAGGGTAAACCTTACACAAATCTGGAGTGGGGTCCCTAAGACAGTTGGATGGCACCTTGCACACCTCCTTCTGGCAACTCCTGGGAGAGCAAGGTTCGAATCCCCACTCAGCCATGAACTTCACAGGGTGGCCATGGGCCAGTCACTATCTCTTAGCCCAACCTACTTCACAGAGTTGTTGCGAGATTCAAGTTTTCCCTGCTTTTAGATATGGTAATTACATTTAATTTTATCTGAATGCCCAACAACTCTTCTTGCTCTCTTTTCTTCTAATTGTTTATTTTGTTATATGTTCTTTATTCCTTTAACAATTTGTTTATTTACCTTTCTACTGATCTAATCTGTTATGAGTGGCTATTTATTTCCTTTATCGATTCATTTATGTCCTACTGCTGCATTTTTATTTCAGCTGTGTCGTGTGTGTGTGTGTATAAAAAGAATATCCAGTAAGAATGAGATTACATCATGTAAAAAAACTGAACTACGTAAAGGTGCCATTTGTGATCATACAAACCATGTGTGTAGAATAATATTTCAAGCATATTTTAATGACCCATCCTACCAGTTCATTTCATCAACCATCATTCCATCTCCATGTGAGGTTCATGAGAAAACTTTTGTTCCCAAGTTAGATGGAAAAAGAAGTAAAAGGGGATAGTCAAAAAACTGATTTATTTATAAGACCAGACAATTTACCCAGCTGAAGCCTTAATCTTCGCCAACAAATCACCTCCTAAGATGAAAGCTTCCTAATGATAGTGGGTGCACAGTCAAAATGACCGGAATTTTATCTCCAGGTCCTCTGTTAATGTAGCCATTATAGCATAATGCTTCACTTTGTGACTCATGGTTTACCTGAAGAATTGAGATCTGATAAAAATGGGCCCAGGTCTATATCTCAAATAATGAAGAACCTTTGCTAGTGTGATAATATTTGACATGTTTTTATCTGGTCTCTGCCATCAGAGTAAGTGCAAATGGGAAACCAAATGTGTTTAGAACTTTTAAAACTGCCATGAAAACTGTGAAGGGAGATATTCTATCTGTAAATCAGAAAATAGCTTCTTTCCTGCTATCTTATCAAACAGCACTGCATAGTTCTACAAAATGTATGCCCACCGAACTAATGGGAAGATAGTTCCTGGTCTAGGAACTATGAGACCTAATTTTTAGTAACTTGGTGGGCAATGCTCAAACCACTTTCCTCAAACAGTCCCATTAACTGTAATGGGAATAACTCTTGAGCACGGGGCCCTGCAGGGCGCAGCATATATAAATGCACAATGCAAGCCCTAAAAGAGTGAAGACTTCTATTTCTAATGGGTGCATATGCTGCTTAAATATATTAAAACTGGCAGCATCTGTTGTTGTGTAAGATGATGCAAGCTTTAAAAACAAAACAGAAAACTGTTTCCACTACATTTTGTGCGTGTGATTAAAAAAAAGATGGGTAGAGAATTTTCGCTGAGAAGCAAACCCTACCAATGTGGGAGAAAATATCCTACACATAGGCATACGCACAGGGTGTGTCAGGTATGCCCAGACAATGTTCACCCCACTGTTTAAAAAGAAAATGGAGATCATGGTGAGAAGGAGAAAGTATGGAGCAGCAACATCGCAGTCTCGGCTGCCACAGTGGGAAGAGGGACAAAGGTGGCAGGGAGGAGGAAGGAAGGAGACAGCAAGAAATGTAGGTAGAAGAAAAAGACTGGAATGAGTCTGGAATGGGTCTGCAGCTTCTGCCTGCACCCGTCTGTCTATCTCATGGCTCTATCAGTGTCGCTTGACACCTTTTTGCTCACATATGGTGAGCGATGTCTCATTCTCCAGGACAGGAAGATGAGGAAACCTTAATTTGTCTTTTTTAAAAATAATATTTATTGCAACAATTTAAACACTTACAAAAAAGAGCAAAGAAAAAACAATACATTACATTACAATACATAACACTAAAAACTAACAAGACAAAACAAAAACAATTTAAAAACACATCAAAAAAAGAAAAAAGAGAGAAAAAGGAAAAAGAAATTTCAATATCTTGTCTTTCTTTCACATATTTCCACGACCTCCTCACGCCTCCCTTTTTGTATTCCACTTCTATTAATTATTTCAGCAATTCCTTTCCATCTTCCCCTGTTTTCTGTCCTATAATTATCTTAACACATTTTAACCTTATTTTTCCATTAATACTCTATTAATCTATTTGTACTTAATTCCTTTCTACTGAAGCCATATCTCTTCATTCCAACATTCTTCTAACATTCATTAATTTTACAATATTTCTGTAAATAGGAAACCTTAATTTGTCTTGGTCAGTGAAGACCATGACAATTGACTGTACATACCTGGATGTATACAGCAAAAGTTTGGTATTCTGCGTTTCATTTTTCAAATTTGTATTTTTAAGTGGAGCTTAGTTGTCAATGTTTAGCAAAGTTTTTGTTTGTTTAGTTTGTTTCATGAACAATTCGTTGTTTCAAATCTCTTACCCAAGCCACGAACTCACTAAATGGACACAGGCACCATCTCTTAACATCTCTAAGGCACGCGCAGGAGGACTGGTTTCAAACTGTGTGGTGGGAAGCTGAAATAGAGGGGACAGCATACAAACACACCTGCCGAAAGCTCCTTTTCTACACAGCTGGCAATGGTGTGATAGCTATGTCCTCTTGGACATCACCTGGAGTACTGTGTCCAGTTCTGGGCACCACAGTTCAAGAAGGACACTGACAAACTGGAACGTGTCCAGAGGAGGGCAACCAAAATGGTCAAAGGCCTGGAAACGATGCCTTATGAGGAACGGCTAAGGGAGCTGGGCATGTTTAGCCTGGAGAAGAGGAGGTTAAGGGGTGATATGATAGCCATGTTCAAATATATAAAAGGATGTCACATAGAGGAGGGAGAAAGGTTGTTATCTGCTGCTCCCGAGAAGCGGACACGGAGCAATGGATCCAAACTACAAGAAAGAAGATTCCACCTAAACATTAGGAAGAACTTCCTGACAGTAAGAGCTGTTCAACAGTGGAATTTGCTGCCAAGGAGTGTGGTGGAGTCTCCTACTTTGGAGGTCTTTAAGCAGAGGCTTGACAACCATACGTCAGGAGTGCTCTGATGGTGTTTCCTGCTTGGCAGGGGGTTGGACTCGATGGCCCTTGTGGTCTCTTCCAACTCTATGATTCTATGACTCTTTTTCATCTAAAACGGGGGCATAAGGTATCCACCATGATGGTATGTACCAGTTTCTGGGTATCTTGGAGCTGCTGTTCAGCTCAGCTTCCAACAGACATCTGGTTGGCCACTGTGAGAGAGGATGCTCGATGCTCTCTGACTGGAGAGATGTGAAAAGGGGAATTCCTCAAGATTTGGTGCTGGGCTAATTTAGGGCTTCAGGATGGGCTGTTCAGCATCTGCAGCTCTGCCTCCAACAAAGGGAAATGATTGGGGGGTTCAGGAAAAACAACTGGAGTGGGCTGCTGCTGCCTGAGGAAATCAGCTCACTCTGTCTACTAGCAGAGCTGGCCCTGTGTTATCTTGATGAACAGGTGGCGTGGCCACTATTGATGTAGTGGCTGGAGTGGTAGATTAGGGATGGGGAGCCCTGGGTTCAAATCCTCATTCAAATCCTTACGCCAATCACTCTCTCTCACCTTAAGGGTATTGTGGGAGCACAAATTAGTTAGGGCATCCTTTCCGCTGCATTTCTTGAGGGAGATTGGATACCCTTTTTGCTAGTAATGATTCGGTTAACGTGGGATGTATTATTATGCAGAAAGTCAGGGATAGGAATACAGGAAGCTGCCTTATATCAAACCAGACCATTGGTCCATCTACCTCATTGCTGTCCACACTGACCGACAGCAGCTGTAGACGGTTTCAGGCAGGAGTCTTTCCAAGCACTACCTGGAAATGCTGGGGATTGAAATTGGGATCTTCTGCAGTTAAGAACTTTGCTTCAGGATGAGAACAGAAATCGTGCTCCGATGGCACGGCAGCAGTGGGAGGCCCCATTAGCTAAAGTGGTGCTTCCGGTTAAGAACAGTTTCAGGTTAAGAACAGACCTCCGGAACGAATTAAGTACTTAACCCGAGGTACCACTGTATAGCCATCTTTTCTACGATATATGTATCCTTAGGAGAAATCATGCCTAATAACACACCAACTATACTTCAACAGAAGTTTTTTGTTCTATGTTTTGCTCCAAGACTGCAGGTTCCCTAACTCTGCATCAAATCAATGGTGTACTATAAAATGCCATGAACCAGTTATTTGGAAAGAAATAATAACAAAAATAGTCCTGAGATTTTATTTTGCCAGTGATCAGAAGTCATTATGCACCAAAACCCAGAAGAGATTTCATGATCAGTTGGGTGAAACCCCACGTTTGACAAATGAAAACAAAGGGCTCATTCAGAATTTTGTTTGCTCCATGTTTCTTTTCTCCCCCTGCTTTCCTTAGGGAAGCAGTGGGTTTTCCCAGGGAAAGCATTGGGACAAAATAAGAACCTCTCAGACCCATGCCTGGAAATCATGGGACAAACAAAAGAAAACACAGGATGAAGGGAAGGGTTGATGAGCCCAAAGCTAAATACTTTAAAGAAAAAAAAGGTTACATTGGAATGGTGACTGTTAAGTTTCATGCAGCCACTAGATGGGGATCTTGAGTCAGTCATCTCAAAATATTATTTGGCTTAAAAAACCCTGTTTTATCCTGGGCAGAATTCACGCATTGCAACTTTATTCTTTGGGCATTTGAATTTTTACCCAGCAATGTGGCTAACGATGGAAAAGTCACAGATCCAATGTATATATTTTAAACACAGGAGCCAAATGAGGATTCCATTTCATGATATAAGCATATGTGGGAATGGTTTTTGGGTCTACAGTGACATGACATATGCTCCAACATCATGTTTGTTTAAAAAGACCTTCCAGTGGAATTTTTCTGCCCCTCCCCTGTTTTCTAGGAGGCCTACCATTTATTGTAGAAATAATCTGCCTTCTAACAGATAAAAAGAAGGGGGAGAGTAAGAAGAATCCGTTGCTGAAAGGGACCACAGTGACCCAATTCATGTTGTTTGCTGTATGAATAAAGCAGCTGCCAAAATCCTTTGGACTCTATCACCAAGATCTTGGCTTCTCTGTCTCTTCCTCCCTACTGTCTCCGGCCCAAGGCTGTCTCCTCAGCCATACTCAGCTGGAAGCACTTTTCTAGCCAAGCACAGGAGAGGCAGCAAAACCACGTCCCAGAAGCAGGAACCTGTTCCAGGTTCAATCTCAGGGATCACCAGGTAAGGCTGGGGAAAGCCCTGCCTAGAGATCCACTCCCAATCAGAGCAGGTAGAACTTGGTTAGTTCAACCTATTCTCTGACCTGGTATAAGGCATCTTCCTGTATTCCTAATTTCCCTCCTTACAGAAAAGGCCATAGCTTCAGTGGTAGAGCATCTGCTTTGCATCTAAATCAGGTGTGCGGAACCTGTGGTCCTCCAGATGTTGAACCACAACTCCCATGAGCCCCAGCAAGCAAGGTCAATGGATTGGGATGATGGGAGTTGTAGTCCAGCAACAACCGGGCAGGGTCAAAGGGTCCCCACAGCTGATCAAAATGCTGCAAGCAGCCACAGGAAGACTTAGTGCATGTATTTGGGAGATGCCCAGTTATAACACTGTTTGGGAGGGAGGTGCAAACCAGAATTAATTTGAACCGCAATGAATCCCTGCAGAGAAGAAATTGTGTATGTTGTAATAGCTATACCTAATAAGTAGAGGCTGACTGAAGTGCAGAAGAGATGGTTCCATGCTAGCAGTTAAAATAATAATTCTTCCATCATTGGAAATCACTGAATGGATGGATGACCTTCTGTGACTGGCAGCCCATGTAAAGATCCTGTTCGTTAAACTGAAAAAGTTTCGTGAGATTGTGAATTGGGACTTCATTGAACTCTCAGTGTTGTACAGTAAAACTCCCATAATCTCTGACCATACTAGCTGGGGCTGATGTGAGTTACTTTTATTTATAAATATTCCACATTTTACATTTGTCTCTTCATTTATTTATTTCCCTTTCCTTATTATGTGACTGGAATATGTTGACTGAATTATAATTGTAGTGAGCTCTTAAGTGCCCTGTGGGAGTGAGAGGAAAACCAAGGAGAGGAATCTGAAAGAGAAACTATAATCCAAAAGAATTTGGGAAAATTTTAATAAACGGTTAACAACAAATACAAAGTTGGTGTCTGTTGTTCTTGGCATGTGAAGGCAAGACTGGGAAGGACTTTTTAGCACAACTTGGCATAGTAGAAGCTAAGTGTGGCTAAAAGTTAAACCGTATTCATGAGTTCAATGGGATTTACTCCGATGTAAGCATAGGCTTGCTTCCTAAAAGACGTATGTTCTCACTTGCTTTTTAATATACCCCTCTGTATAAAATATGGGGTCCTTATTGACAAACTGAACAGAGGAATCAAAATTTTAAAAAAGCTCACTATGATCTGTACTCACAACTGACAATCTATAGTTTAAACAGAGGTCCCTCCAAGCTAGTTCTTGAATAGTGTAGAGACCTTTTTTTTGTCTGGAACTTGTTTTGTTCAGCACTGTTGGACGAAAGGGAAAGCAAGGAAGGTTTTCTGTGAAAATAAGGAGAGGTGTACAAAGGAGTTATGGCGCCTCTTCCTGCCAGCTTTCTGTCTTGAGTGCAGCTCCCTTCTATTACCTGTGAAGTGCCTGAACATGAAAATCACCAAAATTCCATGTCATTATTTTTAGCAAAAGGGAACCGTTGCCAATTCTTTCATTTTTTAAAGTGAAATAGGCTTTGTTCTCTAAAACGTTATTCCGTCTCGCATGCGATGCAGCGTTGGCCAGGACAGCAGCCTGCCCTTAACGTCTCCCTAAAAACGAGCCTGACCCTCTTTTTTGCTCAATTTGCAAAGTGCACAATGCAGCTCAGAAGAGAATATCTTTGGCTTGAGATTGTTTCTGTCCTCTGCCCAAAAGATACCCAGAAGTGAAATGAGAAAGGATGAAATGACTTCTTTTCCTATGTATATACTCAACTCCAAGCTAAGTTGAGATCATTCCTGGGGCAGTAAAGCAGGTGAAGAAAAAGAAAAGGAAGCTGATTTTCTTACATCAAGCCTAGGCAACTGTTCATACAGAAACCACCGTCTTGTAAGGCATTTCTCTGGAAATGTATGCCAGGGTGGAGAGGAAGAATCCAACTGCCCAGCGACAGTCAGCTGCTTTTCTAAAGCAATCAGTTTTGAAAAATCTATTCTAAATAAACAATTGTTTCCCAATGTGAGCGAATGATTCCACCAGCTGCAGAAGAGAGCCGGGTGCTCTGCGGCGGATGACTCTGTCAGGATAAAGGGGGATAATAATATATTAAAGACACGAGATGCATGAAAAATGTCATTAAATAAGTCTTTACTAGCTTTGAAATGGTGATGGTTTGCATAATTGATTAATCATAAGGGGGCACTTTTGGTCACAGAAATTATCATTATTACAGCTCTAAAGTCAAATAATCTTTCTACTTATAAAAATATGCCATTTTACCCTCAGATCTCCCCAAGATTTCTCCTTTCTTTTAGGCTCTCTGACTCTACAGCCTTTAATAAATGAATGGTACTTAATCAGGAGGGCAGGGCAAATACCACTGCATGTTTCCTAGGCTGTGGAGGTTTTGTGCATAAGACCTAGGCTAGTGGATCCAATCTTTTGTTTAACTGGGGTGAGTCCATCGGTGGAATCTGAACTGTGCCTGGGGCCATCACTACTGGATTGTTGTCTAGTTGAGCCTATTCCCAAAGTTCAGGAGGGCTACCAAAACCAAATTCCTAAACTCTTCCTACATATCAGCTTAGCCCCAGCTATTGACATGCATAGATTTTGGGTTTGCCTAGTTCTTCAGAGAGTAGTCTGTGCCTAAGAAGCAGCTACCAGGAATCTCTAAGGGCTTACAGTGGTGCCTCGCAAGACGAAATTAATTCGTTCCGCAAGTCTCTTCGTCTTGCCAGTTTTTCGTCTTGCGATGCACGGTTTCCCATAGGAATGCATTGAAAATCAATTAATGCATTCCTAGGGAAATCGCCTTCAGACCAGGTCCAGGGACAGTCTGTCCCCGGACCTCTTCTGAAGGCTGGGGGGACGGGGACAAGGGCTTTTCTTCCCACCCCCAGCATTTAAAAAAAACCCGGGACAGCGGAGGACTTCTCCGCTGTCCGGGCGATCTTAAAATGCTGGCGGGCGGCATTTTAAAATCGCCCCGGGACAGCGGAGGACTTCTCCGCTGTCCGGGGCGATTTAAAAGCCCCTGGGAAGGCAGGCAGGGGGGACAAAGACTTTCGCCCCCCGCCCGCCTTCAGAAGGTGTTCCCGCCCCACCGCCCGGCTTCGGAGGAGGTCCGAGGACAGTGGGGAAGACGCGCTGCGCTTCCCCGCTGTCCCGGATATTTCCCTATGGGCTGTCGTCTTGCGAAGCAAGCCCATAGGGAAATTCGTCTTGCGAAGCGCCTCCAAAACGGAAAACCCTTTCGTCTAGCGGGTTTTCCGTCTTGCGAGGCGTTCGTCTTGCGAGGTACCACTGTATTCACACTTACTCTTTGTCCAGGCAGAGGTCCACAATCTGTGTCCAAGTGTTGTTTTTTGCCTTGAGTTTTCCCTGCATAAACCTGTTCTTTAAAGCTGAATCAGAGCAAATGTCAATTCGCATTTTCCGTGAATTGGTGTTTCCTCCAACTGAGCTTTAAAGAGTTGGTTTTCACAGGTAAAGCACTGGAGACAGAGAGAGCAAGACACAGAGCTTTAAATTGTGGATCATGCCTAGAAAGGTGAAAGGTAGGTGTGGATAAGCGCTTAGTTCGTATCTAGCTTTTGAATTCAAGGAGATGGTTTCAGACAAATACGGACTTTGCATTAGAACACGAAAGAGGAGGGACAGTTCTCATGTTGAAATCTTCTTGCAGGTTTTTGTGTCCTCTAGTCCAGTGTTTCCCAAACTTTTTCTGACTGTGGGCCCCTTCCGACCTCGTATGCTTCCTGTGGCCCCCCATGGGCATAGCCAAGGGGAGCAGCTGCCCCCCAAATAAGCAAAAAAGCATCTGCACCCCCTAACAAAAGCCTGCTCCCCTAACAAAAATCCTGACTATGCGCATGCCCCCCCCGTTGTACTGGTAGAAAGGTAGCTATTTAAATGTTTTGCTTGTAAATAAAACATGCTTTATTTATATTTTTTATAATTTATACAGAACACAATTACATAAAATGATAGGAACATAATGAAATATTGCTGAAGCAGAAAAACATAGAATCATAGAGCTGGGAGGGACCCCCAAGAGTCATCTTTCTAGTGCAACCCCCTGCAATGTAGGAAACTCAGCTAAAACATCCATGACAGACGGCCACCCAACCTCTGCTTAGAAACCTCCAAGGAAGGAGTGTCTAGAACCTTTTGAGGGAGATCAAACGTCCATGCAATATTAAAAGTAAACAGTGCTTATTTAACCCCAGTTATTTGACACAGAGGGGGAAACCTACAGGTACAGTCCAAAAGGTGAGCAGGGAGTTCTGTATATATGGGAGAATTTTTAAAAAGCAAGTGGTCCTCACTGTCCTGGTGCAAAAAGATATTGTCATCTCGAGGAGCCCTGGCTGCCTAGATAAAACACTATAGTCCCACACACCTTTACCTGGGAGTAAAGCCCACTTTAAAAAGACAGTGCAGCTTTCTTCTGAGTAGACACTTAGATGAAAGCAGCACCAGATGACCCCACTCGGCTACGCAATGGGGTGGGTTTCATCCCGCTTTGCAGAGCCAGGCTGCTGCTGCTGACAGGCTCTGCACCCCTTGGCAACATCCACTAGGCCCTAATCCACTAGGCGCTGGGGTGGATTGCACCCTGCGCCTTGCAGAGTCAGACTCAGGCAGCAACAAGCAGCTCTGGCTCACCCAGCCCTACCCACTGCCACCCCACCACTGCACTTACCTGACCTGGGGGTTCTGGATCACGGGCTCCACTGGTCAAAACAGGAGCTTCAGCGTTTACTGTCTCCTGCCAGAGACAAACCAGGACTGCTCCAAGAAAATGCATGGGGCAAAAAGGAGCGCTAGGTCCTGGTGGGCTGCCCCCTTACCCACTTGTGATTGGCCAAGTCGATAGGATTTAAATAAAAAAAAATGATGATTTCCCCCCCTTTCACTTCTCACTTCCCTCTGTGGCCCCCTAGTCCCATGCATAACTGTCAACGTTCCCCTTTTTTAAAGGGAAATTCCCTTATTCCGAATAGGATTCCTCGCAAGAAAACGGGTAAAGTTGACAGCTATGGTCTCATGCTATGGCTCCCTATTTGCGCATTTTTCAACTGTGACCCCCTTGGAATATCCTGGGGTGCCCCAGGGCCTCTGGTTGGGAAACACTGCTCTAGTCTAAGCCCTGGAATGCAGGAATCTTTTGCCCAACATGGGGCTCAAACCTATAATCCCGAGATTAAGAGTCTCGTGTTCTAGCAACTGAGCTATCCCAGCTGAACCTGTTTACAGTGGTGCCTCGCAAGACAAAAAGAATCCGTTCTGTGAGTCTCTTCGTCTAGCGGTTTTTTCGTCTTGCGAAGCAAGCCCATTGACGGATTAGCGGATTAGCACTATTAGCGGCTTTTAGCGGCTTAGCGGCTTAGCAGATAAGCGGCTTAGCAGCTTGGAAAAAGGGGGGGAAGGGGAAAAAACCCCGCAGGAACTCGCAAGACATTGTCGTCTTGTGAAGCAAGCCCATAGGAGATTCGTTTTGCGAAGCACCTCCAAAACGGAAAACTCTTTCGTCTAGCGAGTTTTCCGTCTTGCGAGGCATTTGTCTTGCGGGGCACCACTGTATTTGTATTTTTTAAAAGGCATTTAAAGTCTGAGGATGGTTTTCTAGAAAAATTATAATCTATGGGCAATATCTTGTCCCTACTACTCCTACTATTACTATTTATAAAAAGCAAGCTTGTTAAAAACCGTAGTAACTAAAACAGTTAAAAGAGCAAGTTCAGAGGAATGCTTGCCTAAATAGGTGTACCGTCAAGAGCCAACAGAGTGCCAGTACCGATGGGGCTCTTGTATTTTAGCAAGGAGGGCATTCCACACTACAGGCACCCCCACCCAAAAAGCCTGCCTGCATGTTACCACAAGCTGATAACCAAAGGTTATATGAGTGTGGGAAAATGCAGGCTGATTTGATATGGATGGTTGTCATGGCATAAGCTAGGGATCGGGGAAAGATGATTTAGATATGCCACCCAAATGGATATGTGTTACTGTTGATGTTGTTGGCGTGTCTTCGGGGACTGTTAAAAGGTTTGGGTACGTCAGACACAGCAGGGATGCTACAATTGAGACACTCTGGCCTGCTGAGTAAACTGCTCCTGTATTTTAAAAAGTGTGATGAACCTTTCAGCACACAGTTCTAAACAGCTTTTGCAAAGAGCACTAGTTTATCCCTCTGGTGGTATGTTGTTGTTGTCAAACAATATTTTATTAGTAGTAAAATGCTCCCCCACCCTGCATTTTTTAAAATAAAAAAATATACTAGCAGAGTTCCACTTAGGTGAAAGAGTGTTATAGCATGATAACACAATAAACTAATCATAAATGAATGAATGATAGAAAATTGCCACTCCCCCAGTAAGTTGCTTGATCCAAGAGGGTCTTCTTGGCTTGTGACCAGGCTGCCTCATAGGTTGCACTGTCCCTTGTACATAGCTGTTGTAGGTGACCAAGGACATAAAGAAATAGGAATATGAAGCCCTGAGTAAATCAACTGGGGCAGGTACTGAGAGTGAACTGAGAATAACTGAGGTGTTGTTCACAACATTAGCAGTTAACCTGTTCAATGATGAATCACATTATTTTTTTTAGTGCAGCTACTTTTTATGGAAAATCTGTTTTTAACATTGTACGGGTGCCCCTAGTTCCTCTCATGTCACAGTCAAATGCTGACATAAATCTTTTTTCTAATAAAATGAACTATTCAAATTATTTCTTTGCTGAATGATGTCTGAAGTTGATGTATTTTAATCTGCCAGGCATAGAAAATGAAATTTACATGTCACTGAGGTCTTTCTGCTTAATAAATGTTTTAAAAGAGAGAAAGCAGAAAGCCATATAAAGGTAAGATTATAATGTTTTGCATAGGTTTTAAAAATTTTTTTTAGAAAAGGGTATTGTATCTCCTGCCTTAATGTTAAAGCATTTTTATTTATAAGATAGAGTGTATTTATTTTGGGTGTTTTATAGGAGATTTGCAAGAATGTAATGGTTATTAATGATTTAGACTAATTTCCTTACAGGCTCCTCATAGCGATACATTTTGTCACAAAGAGAAATCATTGCTTAACACCTTCACACCTGCATGTCTGGGTCCCAGTTTTTACATATCATCCTATGTGTACTACCCTGATTTTAAGGCTTCCGTGCATTTCACCTGTTCTTAGGATTTTCCCCCTTCCTCAGGTCGTGTTTATATTTATTTTGCACTGAATAAAGGAGGAAAATAGTGCATATTAAATCAGGGGTGGGACCTCCCCCACCGCTTGCAGGTAAAGTTTTGAGCTGCCCACCTGCCAATCACCTGGCCTCAAAATGACACCAGATGACCTTTTTGTTAACTTCAGAAACCCCTTTCAATTGCTGTTTTCTGAAAGTACTTTGCAGGCACCGGGAATCATGTGATTCATGGTTCCTACTAACACCTTTCAGCTGAGCCAGGTTTTTAGCTGCCCCAAACCTGAAGTCATATATGTGGCTGGGTGTGACTTGAAATGGCCTTATGGACCAAATGGGGAAGGCTTGTAAGCCTAATTAGGAGCCACAGGTTCCCCAATCCCAATTTAAATAAAGCCCATTTTGCATTTTGAGGTTGCTTTGCATGGCTGCTGAATTAGACCATGGCACAGTGGCCCAAATTCCATCCAGTGTTCATAAGAATCCCCTTAATCAGCAGTGTAGCTAACAATAAGGAAACACCATTATGGTTTCCGGAAATATATTCTTCCTCCTATGGTCAGAGCCAAATCCCCTTTGAAGCAATCCCAGGCAACTAAATGGCAGCTCAAGCAATCCAAGGTTAACTATGAATAATTACTGTAGAATACTGTGCATATTCACCCCTTTCCATCCTAGCCAAAATAATAAAATACTAGGATTTTGTTGCAAATATACTTCTTGATAGTCTAAAGATGAGAGGAAAAGATCATTTCAGGAGAGTAATTTTCAAAGTGCTTAAAAGAGATGTTTTTTTAAAATACTTCTTCTTTTACTACTGCTACTACTACTAATAATGTCTTTATTTAAAAGTGTGGGGTTTTGTATATTTCAGCCAGACAAACCCCACAAGGATTGTTACAGAACTCCTTTTTTAAACAATTATCCACAGCAAGTTTTAGAATGACAGATTACAGTGTGTTTGGCTATATCACCACAAACCAGGATGGTTGTGTGACTGTAAGACATTATTGTATTAGAGGTAGACTGGGTAAATCTAAATCTTTTCAAGCTTTGGTTGAGTGGGTTAATTCCAGGACCTGAATTACATGTCCAATTTGAATTATGCTGCAAAGACTGAACACACTCCACATTCAAAAAGTGCTATTCTAACTCCCACCCTCCAAGTGAAGATCCCAGCTTATTTTGACATTACTCAGGTGTCAAGAGATTCCCTCCCCATACTTTTTCGTTCCAGAGATATTTAGGACAAATATTTGTCTTTAACCTACGTACATTATCGGGGGAGGGGGGGTGTTCACTGAGGACTCCATTTGACTCTTCTTTCCCTGAATGTGCTGTTTGCGAATGCCTTTGTGACATCCGTCATTCAAAACCGAACCCTGCAATCCTGCACATATTTACTCCAAAGTGAGATCCATTGAATTCAAGGGGGCTTAATCCCCAGATAATTATGTATGGGATAGGCTGCAATCCTATATGCATATTCATAGAGGATAGGGCTCAAGATGGTTATGTACTAAGCTCCAATATCAGAGGCAGCATGTCTCTAAATACCAGTTACTTGGAAAGATGTAGGACAGAGCTACGGCACTCATGGCCTGAGATTTTCTAGAAGATCTCTTTCTATCATCTGTCCTCCCATGCAATGCAGAAAAAAGACAAGAACCGGAATCAGAACTTGAGGTCCTCGATTTTAACCAATAAGTGTATCTTATTAAAATGTGATGCAGAACAAAAGGAAAATCGACAGAGGGACAAGCTCACACTATTAATTTTCCCATAAAGCCATTTGTTTCATCATCAGGCAACATTGCTAGAAGAAACCTTTATCTGGTGATTATTTAAGAACACACAATTTTATTTGTAGTAAGAGAGAGAGAGAGAGAGTGAGAGAGAGAGAGAGAGAGGCAGGCAAAGATTGAGCTGTTCATGCATGACACTATAGTTGTTCAGGCTATGGAGGAATTTATCTTCCATCCTTCACAATAGAAAACCTGATTGAATAATTGTTGCAAGGAGACAAGAAAATACGAGTTAATATTAGTAGTTCAAAAGCTCAACAATTTTTTTTAAAGAGAAGAAACTAAATGAGGCTGCGATTGTGACACTGCAGCAATTTGCAATAATCACGGGCTTTCAGGTAGCAAGTCTTGCATCTAAGTGGAAATGAGCAATCAGGCGCTGGGGGGGGGGGCAGAGAGAAAGTGTATCTATAATTTATGTTTTCAGTTTGCTATCTCAGTATAACCATCCCCTCCAATAAAGCAAGTGATATTTTGAATCTGATCGGGCTGATTACATTGGCAAAAGGAAACATTGTGATTTTTGCGTGTGCGGTTTAATGCCTGCTTGTTTGGCACTTCATTTTTAAACTTTCCATTGTGATGACAGCCAAGGGGGTAGAGAACCTTTCCTTAACGACGAAGCCATCCCTTCTAAACTGGCTTACCTTGTTCACTCCAATTAGATGACCCAATGCAAAAAAGAAAAAAAGAAAAAAAGAAAAAAAGAAAAAAAAAGCAATACAGGCAGGCTACATCAACTGTGAAAAACAGGTGCCTGTATCGCTTACTACTTGTCTTTTTAAAGCTGTATCCATAGCAGTGAACAGAGGAGTCATGGCCGCTACAGGTGACGGGTTCCACCCAACTTTAGGGGGCCCGGCGTGCATGACATCACAAATGTGACATGCCCGTGTGATGTCACGCAACTGGAGGAGACCGCAAGGCCTATTGTGGTCATGGAGAGGCTAAAAGGGTCTGTCGTGGCCCCGGAAAGGCCCAACGGGGTCTGGCGTAGCTGTGTAAAACCAAACTTGAAACATTGCGTGGACAGGCGGAGTCCCCAGATCCTGCACGGTCCCCACGTCATGTGGAATAACGACTCATGACAACGTAAAACCAACCTTGAAACATTACTGAATTTCTGAAACACTCTCGCCTGTCATAATTAAAGCATAATGTCTGAACACATTATGTAGTGCGCTGGTGAAACACTTCAATAATGTTCTGATCAAAACGGGATAGCTCAGTCAATAGAACATGGGACTCTTAATCTCAGGAGCACGGGTTTGAGCCCAAAGTTACAATTTTTTTGTGGGGGGGGATGTTCAGTAGGAACGATCAGTACAGGGACTTAAAATGACACTGCATGGTGGGGGATGCATTTAGTCATCCAACTTTATTCTGTGCTAAAATATGCCACAAACAAAGGGTAAGGAAGTACATTATGACAGAGGGGTCTGTATGACAAAGAATAAATAGACTGGCATCTCATACAAGCAATACTTTTAGCTGACTTTCACTGCATTTAAATGGCTCTATTTGTTGCTCGATTAGTATGTGAAATGTGAAAAGTACATGGATTAGAATGATTCTCAACAGACTATACACCATGTGTGTGAGATCTACCTTTTGCTGAAAATGTAATTACTCAAAAAGATGGCCAGAATTAAATTCTAACTTTTAGATGGGTTGATGTTCTCTTATATACCAATGTAAATTATAAACAGTGTGTTCTAAACTGTGTGTTCTTTTATATACCAATGCTTTTTCGCACAATGCATTTGGGTGATCAATATTTTTTTCTTGATCGTAACTTCCCATGATTTGTGATTAAGAGACAATTTAAGGAATTCTTTCCAAACTGGGATCTAAGTGTTGTTATTGAATAATTAATCTTTTCTGAAATCTGACCCCCCCAAAAAATTCTTTAAGGGGTGCAAACTTCCAATGTCTTATGCCATAGCTGTGCTTGCTAAGTACAATAACACTGTGCCCCAGCCAATAATAATAATAATAAATTTTATTTATATCCCGCCCTCCCCAGCCGAAGCCGGGCTCAGGGCGGCTAACAACAATAAAACAGTACAAAAGTACAACATAAACAACATTCTAAAATCATTCATTATAAAAATTAATTAATTCAAGCCACTAGCAACCATTGGGCCAGAGCTCTGCGAAGATTGCCGAGGGAGGGAGTCAGGCTGTGCCCTGGCCAAAGGCCTGGTGGAACAGCTGTGTCTTGCAGGCCCTGCGGAAGGATGTCAAGTCCCGCAGGGCCCTGGTCTCTTGTGACAGAGTGTTCCACCAGATCGGAGCCACAGCCGAAAAAGCCCTGGCTCTAGTTGAGGCCAGCCTAACTTCTCTGTGGCCTGGGACCTTCAAGATGTTTTTATTTAAAGACCGTAGGTTTCTCTGTGGGGCATACCAGGAGAGGCGGTCCCGTAGGTACGAGGGTCCTAGGCCATATAGGGCTTTAAAGGTTAAAACCAGCACCTTAAACCTGATCCTGTACTCCACCGGGAGCCAGTGCAGCTGGTATAGCACCGGGTGAATGTGATCTCGCAGCGAAGACCTCGTAAGGAGTCTCGCTGCAGCATTCTGCACCCGCTGGAGTTTCTGGGTCAGTCTCAAGGGCAGCCCCACGTAGAGCGAGTTACAATAATCCAGTCTGGAGGTGACCGTCGCGTGGATCACAGTGGCTAGGTCAGGGCGAGAGAGGTAAGGAGCCAACTGCTTAGCTTGGGGGAGATGGAAAAATGCCGCCTTTGTTATAGCTGCAATCTGCGCCTCCATGGAAAGGGAGGTGTCGAAGATTACACCCAAGCTCTTAACGGACGGTGCTGGCACTAATTGCGCCCCCGCAAGAGATGGGAGTTGCCCCCCCAATCCCATATCGCCCCGTCCCAGCCACAGGACCTCTGTCTTCGAAGGATTTAGCTTCAACCGGCTCCCACGTAACCATCCAGCCACAGCTTCCAAACATCTGGTCAGTGTGTCTGGGGCCGAGTCAGGATGGCCATCCATCAACAGATAGAGTTGGGTGTCATCGGCATACTGATGACAACCCAGCCCAAAACTCCGAACAAGCTGGGCGAGGGGGCGCATAAAGATGTTGAAAAGCATCGGGGAGAGTATCGCGCCCTGAGGTACTCCACACACCAAGGAGTGGCGCGATGACAATTCCCCCCCAAGCGCCACCCTCTGTCCCCGACCAGAGAGAAACGAGCGCAGCCATTGAAGGACTGTGCCCTGGATCCCCACGTCGGTAAGGCGGTGGTCCAAAAGTTCGTGATCGACCATGTCGAAAGCTGCTGATAGATCTAGAAGAATCAGCAGCCCCGACCCGCCTCGATCCAGCTGTCTACGAAGGTCATCTGTTAGGGCGACCAGAGCCGTCTCGGTCCCATGACCAGCGCGGAAGCCGGACTGGAATGGATCCAGAGCCAATGTTTCATCCAGAAACCCACCAAGCTGTTCAGCAACCGCTCTCTCAATCACCTTACCCAGGAACGGAAGATTCGAAACCGGGCGGTAATTGGATAGATCTAAAGGATCTAATGATGTTTTCTTTAAGAGCGGGCGCACCACTGCCTCCTTCAGTTCCCCTGGGAATGTCCCCGTGCCAAGGGACAAATTGATGATATCCCCCAGGAGGGCCCGCACCTCGTCTGGACACGCTCTAATCAGCCAAGACGGGCACGGGTCGAGAGGACAAGTGGTAGGCTTTCCAGCTCGGAGGAGTCTGTCCACATCGGCTGGGGATATCTGGTCGAAGTGGTCCAATACTGGACCCGAGGACAGTCGAGGGGCCTCCAGTTCCTTTATTGTATCCAAATTGGCAGGGAGGTCATGGCGGAGCGACAAGACCTTCTCCGCAAAAAAGCTCGCAAATGCCTCACAGCCGTGTGTCAATTTGTTATTTAAATTTGGCTGTCCCTCAAGGGACGTTAAAGACCTGATTATGCTAAATAATTGCGCTGGGCGAGAGCTAGCGGATGCAATGGAGGCCGAGAAGTATGACTTCTTAGCAGCCTTCACCACCATCTCGTAGGTTTTCATAAAAGCCCTATAAGATGTTCTTGAGGCTCCGTCACGGGCACCCCGCCATACTTGCTCTAGCCGTCTGAGGTCCCGCTTCATTTTCCGAAGCTCCTCGGTAAACCAGGGAGCCCGGTTTCTGCGGGGTCGCAGAGGGCGCTTAGGTGCGATCTCATCGATGGCTGCCAGGAGCTGGGCATTCCAGCCCTCAACAAGCTCAGTCAATGAGTCGCCAGGGGGAGCAAGGTCCCGCAAGGCTTGGCGGAATCTCTCGGGGTCCATCAGCCTCTGCGGGCGAGCCCAAATTGGCTCGCCACCTAAGCAGGGTGGGGGTGGAAAGTCAATCCTGGTTTTCAGAGCGTAGTGATCAGACCATGGCACCTTCGTCGAAGGAGACATGATCACATCTATACCGACGCCAAAGATCAAATCCAGCGTGTGGCCTGCTTGATGTGTGGGGCCCGAAACAAACTGGGAGAGCCCTAGTGTCGCCATGGAAGACACCAGGTCCAGAGCCTGTGAGGAGGGAGTGGCATCGGCATGGATGTTGAAGTCCCCCAATACCAATAGGTTAGGGAACTCCAAGGCCCAGCCGGCCACCGCCTCCAGCAGGCCTGACAGGGTGGCTGCTGGTGCGCTAGGTGGCCGGTACACCAGCCAGACAGCCAAGCTCTCCTCGGAGCCCCACACTAGGCCAACACATTCGATGCCGGGGATCGATGGCGATGGTAGAGCCCTGAAAGGACAATCTTCCCGGATTAATAATGCCACCCCTCCCCCCCGGCCCACAGTCCGCGACTGGTGGAGGACTGGTGGAGGACAGAGAAACCCGGGTGCGCCATCTCTCGTAAGGTAACTGTTGCCCCTTCGCGCACCCAGGTCTCCGTCACACAAGCCAGGTCGACCCCCTGCGAGATAAAGAAATCTCGCAGGGTGGCGGTTTTATTGCCTATAGACCTGGCATTGCAAGGGGTTTGGATAGGCTACTTGCAGTTTACAGTCTTATTATAAAACCATGCAGTATAGGCAGCAGCGAATAAATGAAAATGCATCTAGGATGCCACCAGTTCTAATGTGCATCAGCATACACAGCACTTGGCAGGTAGGATTCTGATCCCTTTCTGATCCACTTCTGGATCCACTTCTGATCCCTTTCTTGAGTTCTGTCCTGAGTAGTTTACCATTTATGAGGACTGGCTCTACATTGTGGGTAGGGGGTGCTTTGCCAACAGCTCTTGGGCAGACCCAGTCTTGCACCATCAAGCCCTCCTGGCACTGTCGTCTTACCTGTCATAAGCATTGGTGGGCAATAACAGCACCATTAAAATTTCCCACAATGCCCCTGAATGATGCAATAATATTAGGGGCATTGTGGGAAATTACGGTGATGGCTCTCGGACCAAGTTGTCCAACAGTCATCATATCAAAGGACAGGTTAAAAGACAGCTTAGGCCAATGCAAGTTTTGGAAGTGATACCACAGATGGCACAAACACTTCCAGAGTGTGCTATATGTACAACCAGTGTCTATTTGACTGGAAGAAGAAGCAAACAACAGTGAGCCTAAGTTCTTGTGAAGCTGAACTCAGTGCATTGTCATATTCACTTTTGGATTGTGAATGGTTGTTGCAACTGTTTAAGGATGTGAGGGTTAATGTGAAATGTCCTATACAGATTTATCAAGACAACAGGTCCTGTTTGGCTTTGCTCGCTTCAGAGAGTTGCAAGCAAAGAACCAAGTACTTGCGGATAAAATTACATCGTGCAAGGGAGTGTATCCAGAAAGGACTCATTCAGGTGTCCTGCATGTCAGGAAACAAAATTCCTGAAGATCTGTTGTCTAAGGTTGTTAACAGAGAACAACTACAGGTTTATGTACAGCGGTTGAAGTTAGGCTGAAATACTGTGCCACAGGTTACATGGAAAGGGGGAGGATGTTGGGAATTTCCATTCCACCTTTTGTTGCAGACATGGCATCATTGTGCGTCACATGTCTGTTTACATTCCAGCACAGACTGCTGGGTCCCTTGAGCAGAACTTCCGCTCTGTGTATTGCTTTCGTTTTCGACTCTCTCTGAGAAGACGGTGAGGAGAGACGACATGTTTCTTTGTTCTGATTTATGTAAAATAAAGTCGTAGTTTTAGTATATATCCACAGCCTCAAGCCTCTTCTATTGTGCAGTTTACTCTGCTACGCACAATGTGCTCGCCAGCTAGCTTGAGTCACTGATTTACGTCGGAGCCAGAGGTTGATGAATCTCCGCAACATGAAGGCTGAGAGGGATACGATCCTCCTGGGGCCTGGCCAGCTTGCCTTTCGACCCTTGGGTGCTGACAGTCGGCTGAGGGTTCTACTGGGGCACTGCACCCAGGCTGTGACCCAGGAATGCCTGCAGTGTGTTTTGACAGATGTGAGACAACAGAGGGAGGGAAGGGAGAAAATGAAGAGGCAATGGTACCAGTATGAGGAGGGGGAAGTGGTGCCATATAGGCACTCATGGAGTTAATATTTGCAACTTCCCATGGTGCTGTTATGCAATGCATCAGAATGATGCCCACCACCATTGCATCTGCTGCTGTGCTAGCATGATGTTCTGGATCAAGTGTAGTGCTACAGTTCTCATAATAGGATGCCCCAGGCTAGATACTTGCTTGCTAACCCAGCAGTGCATAAGATTGGTCCAACGGATGCAAACTTATGTACTGATCTGCAATGAATTGCTCCCGTTCGATAAAACGATGACCAGTGCATGGATTATGTGAGGCTACCACACATGGCTGCACACAAAGCCAACAAGCGCATCCCATATTTGTGTCACTGTGTCAATGTTTTTTGAGTTGGCAAAGGCTTGTGCTCCAGTTTTATTAGCCTGTTGGAAAGAAATCTCATTTAGCCAGCATTTTTTAACATCTACATTAATTCTTTTAAAACACTGAAGTGAGTGTTCTACAGCTATGTAAAGAAACGCATTATCAAAGCATTAAGATATGATTAAACTGACATTTTCTTAAGAAAACGAAAGGAGCAGGAAAAAGCCATTCTAAAAGGACTGAGTGCTACATACTCCAGATATTATCTTCAGTGCTTACTCAGGGATCTTTAAAGAAGCTTATTACCAAGTACCCTAAGAAGACAAGTGCGGATGTGTACAGATCAGAGGAATGCAAGTTAATGCACCTGCCAGATTTTACTATCATACAAAGCATGTCAATCAGCACTCAGACCTTGCGTTTAAAAATATGTTCCCTCAGATTTTTCTCCTAGTAGTGTATCTTACATTACTATGTTTTTCCATTCTGTAGCTGTGCGGTGTCAGGAACGTCATAAATTAGGCGACTGGATACACATAACTACAATTAGTATGGATTGCCTTCATTAGACAGTGCTCACTGGTACAACCACTGCTGCATTTTATCAAGATGGACATACTTAAGGATGTAAGGCAAGGAGGTTCTTGAAGGCAGGGTTAATGTTGATTGGTGTGTGATGAAGATGCCAACCTTGTTTCTCTGGGTCTTTGCTATATGTAAAGTCTTATTTTATAGAGCTGTATCATATCAGATGATAATCATAGAACAATTGAATCATAGAACTGTAGAGTTGGAAGGGACCCTGAGGGTCATCTAGTCCAATGCCCTGCAATGCAGGAATCTCAACTCAATCATACACGACAGGTGGCCATCCACCTTCTGCTTAAAAACTTCCAATGAAGGGCAGTCCATTACCTTTCAAGGAAGTCCATTCCACGGTTGAACAGTTCTTTCTGTCAGAAAGGTCCTAGCATCTAGAGCAGGAGAAAACAAGCTTGCTCCATCCTCCATGTGACAGCCCTTATGGCTATTATATCTCCTCTCAGTCTCTTCTTTACTAGGCTAAACATACCAATTTCCCTCAACCGTTCCTCATAAGGCTTGGTTTCAAGACCATTTACCATCTTGGTCACCCTCCTAACAAACACCTAAGAGTGCAACTACTTGTGGCTTGGGGATAGGTGTCAACAGGGACCCTAGGATAATGTAGACCTCCCAATCTATAGGCCGAAAGGGAGATCAAGCTACGGAGAAAGAAGTAATATGCCTAAGATCTTCCCTAGTTGATGGTGCAGCTTTCTACCACCAGGGCTACCCCACTGGTGATGTTCCACAGGCAATGGGGCTAAAAGCAGAGTGATGGGGCTGAGGCAGCCAAGAATCTGCAGGACCCTAGGCTTCCTTAGTCCCCTAATATTGGAGGCAATGGGAGGGAACAAAAAAGAAAGAAGAAAGACATGTCCACATATTTTGCTGTGGCTGGTGTGAACTGGTAGGTCTTAGGAAATGGAAACAGCTCTGCAGCAACTCTCCCCTCCAAAGTGCATGTCCCATTGTTACGGTTTAATTTAATCACTAGGTAGCATGTGATTAAGTCAGGAGTCTTCCATGACAGAAGACAACCAAGAACAGCAGGATTGATAAAATGGAACAATAACGGAAGGCCAGACAAGCTAATCAAAACTGGCCAAAAAAGCAAAGTTAGTGATAAGAAATGAAGAGCCAGCATCAATTTAACACAAAGGCCTTGCAAAATAATTTAGATTTAGCCTGCCTCCTGAAGCCAAAAGCATCTAGGGAGGGTAGTCCATAGTTATGGTGCCACAACTGGAAAGGTCCTAGTCCTCAACCTCATTCAGCAGGTAGGCTCAGGTTGCATATATGTGTAAATAAACCGTATATCATAAAGACACCACAGTTTCCGCTGTGCCTCATTCTGAGGAAACACAAACCCTGGGTAAGTGCCTAGAACTCCTGGAATCTTGCACCACTCAGAGATTAGGGTGGCATGCAACAATACAAATTAATGCCCCCCCCCAGCTTTGCATTTTGTTTTGTTTACCTGTATTACAAATTAGCTGTATTTAAATAATGGATTGGGGAAAGAAGATAAAAATCAAAACGAAAGAGGACAGCCAGAAGTTCTTACACGACCACGGAGAAGACTTGCAGAAAGGAGTGGCAGCTATTTGGCCACCACCAGAGTCTGGAAAAGAGTTACCACCCTCGGATTTGGACAAAAAAGAAGACGCCCAATAAGAGTAACAACAGATTGATACAGGATGTCTCTGCAGCTGTATAGTTGGAACATTAATGGCGCGAATTCCCCGGAAAAACGCAAAAGGATCTTCCATATTCTAAAGAAAGAGAATTTGGACATAATTTGCTTGCAAGAAACCCATGTGACCAGGTTACATAGGAAGGTGTTAATAAATAAAAGATTAGGCCAAGAATTCATCTCATCAGATAGAGTTAAGAAGAGAGGTGTGGTGATCTACGCCAAGGAGAATTTATCACCAAAATTTTTGTTTAAAGATGAACAAGGAAGAATCCTGGCTATTGAAATATCGATTCAAGGAGAGAAAGTTTTGATATTAGGAATTTATGCACCAAATGAGGGGAAATCAGAATTTTATAAGAAGCTGCATGAGACACTACTGGACTATTCCAACATCATTATGATGGGAGATATGAATGGGGTCGTCTCTACTTTTATGGATAAGTCACAGAATCAGAATCTGACCAAAGATGGAAGACTACCAAAAACCTTCTTTGAACTAACTGACAATATGGACCTAATTGATTTATGGAGGACGAGAAACCCCCTAGGTAAAGAAGGAACTTTCTTTTCTGAGGCCCACCTGTCATGGACAAGAATCGACCAAATCTGGGCAACTAGAGGGCTGACACCTAAGATTACAAAAATAGAAATCTGCCCAAAGACTTGCTCCGACCATAACGCTTTGAAAATGGAAATGAGATTTACTACTGCCGACTCCTTCAGATGGAAAATGAATGACAACCTGTTAAGAGATCAAGAGATTGTAAAGAAGGCCCAAAAAGCCTTAAAGGACTATTTTGAAATTAACTTGAATACCTCGGTGGAAAAAAGAATAATCTGGGACGCAAGCAAAGCTGTCATGAGAGGGTTCCTGATACAACAGAATACGATCAAGAAAAAATTTTGGAATGGTAAAAAAGACAAGATATTGGAGAAGATAAGAGATGGAGAGAAAAAATTAAGATTGAATCCAAAATCAAAAGAGACTTTAAGAGAAATCAAATTTCACCAGTCACAATATGCGAAATTGATTAACCAAGAAGTGGAATGGAAAATCAAACAAATGAAACAAAGATCTTTTGAATCTGCGAATAAATGTGGGAAACTGCTAGCTTGGCAGTTGAAAAAGAGACAAAAATTAAATTATGTTACCAACTTAGAAGTTGAAGGGAAAAACATTCAGAAGCCGGGAGAAATTAGAAAGTGTTTCCAGAAATATTTTAAAAAACTGTATACACAAGGGTCCGAGGAAGCAACTGAGATAGAACAATTTTTGAAAGACAACGGCCTACCAAAACTATCTCAAGAGAAAAGATCAATCTTGAACTGCAAAATAACACAACAGGAAATCGAGGATGCCATTCAGAATATGCAACTAGGCAAATCTCCAGGCCCTGATGGACTCACCTCCAAGTACTACAGGATGTTAAAAGATTATTTGATACAACCATTAATGGAGGTTTGCAACCAGATTATGGGGGGAGGGAGGGCACCAGATACGTGGAAAGAAGCATTCATCACACTGATACCTAAAGTGGAAACTGAAAAGACTCAACTTAAGAACTACCGTCCCATCTCACTCCTAAATGTGGATTACAAAATATTTGCGGATATTTTGGCTAATAGATTTAAAAAAGTATTAAATGAAGTAATTCATAAGGACCAAGCAGGCTTTCTCCCAGGTAGACATTTGTTTGATAACACCAGGAACATTATCGATATTCTGGAACTTTTACAAACAAATATTAACACCAAAGCAGTGTTAATTTTTATTGACGCGGAGAAGGCCTTTGACAACATTTCTTGGAAATTTATGAAGAAAAACTTGGAAGGGATGGGAGTGGGAAGGGGGTTTGAGAATGGAATAGAAGCAATCTATTCAGAACAAAAAGCTAAGTTGATAGTGAACAATGTGGTGACAGAAGAACTTCATATTGAAAAAGGAACACGCCAGGGGTGCCCCCTATCCCCTTTATTGTTTATTTCAGTTCTGGAGGTTTTGCTGAATATGATAAGGGAGGATCGGCAGGTACAAGGAATACGGGTCGGAGCGAAACAATATAAACTGAAAGCATTTGCAGATGACTTGGTTTTAACATTACAGGGGCCAGAACCTAGTACAAAAAGAGTTTTGGAATTGATTCAGAAATTTGGTCAGGTGGCGGGTTTTAAGTTGAACAAACAAAAAACTAAGGTGTTAGGGAAAAACTTGACAGTTACTGAAACAGAGGGGTTTCAGAAGGAAACAGAACTAAACATTGTTAAAAAAGTGAAATACCTGGGGGTCAATCTGTCTTCTAAGAATTTGAATCTATTTAAAGATAATTATGAGAAATGTTGGTCAGAAGTTAAAAAAGATCTAGAAATTTGGTCAAGATTGAAACTATCCTTGTTAGGCCGAATTGCAGCTATAAAAATGAACGTTTTGCCAAAGATGTTGTTTTTGTTTCAAGCCTTGCAGGTTGTGGACAGAGTGGAATGTTTTGGAAAGTGGCAGAAGGACATTTCTAGGTTTGTCTGGCAGGGCAAAAAGCCCCGAATAAAGTTTAAAATACTAACTGATGCAAAGGAGAGAGGGGGGTTTGCCCTGCCAGACTTAAGGTTATATTATGAAGCTGCGGCCTTCTGCTGGATGAAAGATTGGATTCTATTAGAAAACACTGATGTCCTAGATCTGGAAGGCTTCAATAATTCGTTAGGTTGGCATGCGTATTTGTGGTATGACAAGGGGAAAACACATGGAATGTTTAAAAACCATATTGTCAGAAAAGCAATATATATGGTCTGGAAAAAATATAAAGACTTATTGGAAAGCAAAACTCCGAGGTGGATTTCACCAATAGAGGCCAAAGCTCGGAAAACACCCAATATGGAGGCATACTGGCCGAAATATTGGGAAATAATAGAAAACATTGGAGGTAATTGGAGGTTGCAGAGCTTTGAAAAATTAAAGGATAAGGTGCAAAATTGGCTACACTATGCCCAAATTAATGAGCTTTTTAAGCTAGATAAAAAAACAGGATTCCAGGTGGAAAAATCGAAACTTGAGACAGAGTTGTTAGAACCAAAGACCAAGTTATTATCGAGAATGTACAACTTGCTGCTTAAATGGAACACCCAGGATGAGATAGTTAAATCAGCAATGATAAAATGGGCTCAGGACATTGGTTATAATATCATGTCTGAAGATTGGGAGAGGTTATGGACCACCGGTATGAAATTTACTGCATGTAATGCTCTGAAAGAAAATATTATGAAAATGGTATACAGGTGGTACATGACCCCGGTCAAACTGGCTAAGATATACCATTTGTCCGATAATAAATGTTGGAAATGTAAGGAAGCTGAGGGGACATTCTTTCACCTCTGGTGGACTTGTCCAAGATTGAAGGCCTTCTGGGAAATGATCTATAACGAGTTAAAAAAGGTGTTTAAGTACACCTTTCCCAAGAAACCAGAGGCCTTCCTTCTGGGCATTGTCGGCCAGAAGGTGTTAAAAAAGGATAGAACTTTTTTTATGTATGCCACAACAGCAGCAAGAATTCTTATCGCCAAGCATTGGAAGACCCAAGATTTGCCCACACTGGAGGATTGGCAGACGCAATTGATGAACTACATGGAACTAGCCGAGATGACTGCAAGGATCCGAGACCTGGGAGAAGAGGCAATGGAGGAGGACTGGAAAAAATTTAAAGACTATCTGCAAAAGTATTATAAGTTGTATGAATCATAAGATGCCGTATGATTTGGAACGTTAGCCCCAGCAACGAAATTTAATTATCTATGAAATTGGACAACATTTATGAAAGAATCAAAGTTTAAATGGGTAAAAATGACATTATGTTATATTTTTAGAGTAAATGGAGAATAAGAGATTTAAACTTAAATTGCAACTGAAAATATAAAGAAACACACGAAATAAGGGTATAATTTGCTGATAACTTTATTATCAAGAATGCATTATGCGGGAGATGTGGGGAAGTCCAATGGAAATTTGAAATAAGTTCCTGAAATGGTCGTGATTTTCTGTTCTTTTTTTCCTTTCTTTTTTCTATTTTGTTCATTCTTTTGTTCTTTCTGTAATTTGGAAAAAATGCAATAAAAATTATTATAAAAAAAATAAATAATGGATTGGGACGCGGGTGGCGCTGTGGGTAAAAGCCTCAGCGCCTAGGGCTTGCCGATCGAAAGGTCGGCGGTTCGAATCCCCGCGGCGGGGTGCGCTCCCGCTGCTCGGTCCCAGCGCCTGCCAACCTAGCAGTTCGAAAGCACCCCCGGGTGCAAGTAGATAAATAGGTACCGCTTACCAGCGGGAAGGTAAACGGCGTTCCGTGTGCTGCGCTGGCTCGCCAGATGCAGCTTTGTCACGCTGGCCACGTGACCCGGAAGTGTCTCCGGACAGCGCTGGCCCCCGGCCTATAGATGTGAGATGGGCGCACAAACCCCAGAGTCTGTCAAGACTGGCCCGTTCGGGCAGGGGTACCTTTACCTTTACCTTAAATAATGGATTAAATCAATGGAGTATTCTGACATCAACAAACTAGGGAGGCTCCATTTTGATTTAAAGATTATAAAAAACAACAGGATCTATACAGACATAATGAGCTCGAGATTTTATCACTTTTAGAAATCATCTCTTGTAAAACACACATCCACATACAGTGCATTTCCAAAGGAAAAAAAGAAACGCAAACTCCTATCAGCAAAATCTAATGTCTAAAAGGCAGATTCGCCCCCCCAATTATCTCAGTGGGAGAAATCCATTTTTTTAGCACTGCTTGAAACATATATGGATGGGTGTATTGGTGTATAGCTGCAGAACAACAAGCATCTCCCATACAAAACACTCAAGGTTTTATTTTATATCAGGTTCAGTTTTTCCTGTGTTTTAAGGAAGGGGGGGAAACAGTGGCCACATGTGCAGTTTTGGCATCTGACATTGCCAGTGGGCTTGGAATGAGCTGCTAGTTTGCAGCTAGGGTGCTTCCCTTAGAGAATATGGTATCACTTTTGCCTTGAACCACTAAACGACAGCAAAAAGAAGAGATTGTTATAATCACAATCTTCTTACAATGGCCTCTGCACAAATCACTTTAATTTGCAATTTAGATATCAATTAGTAGGATACAATCTGCACTGATAAGATATCCAATGGAAAGTGTTAATCCATTTGCTTTATTAGAAACCACTCCTGATTTCCTCCATATTTTTCATGGGACATAAGAAGGTGGAGTGGACCTTTGACACAGAGCAATGATCCAAGACTGATATGTCACGGGCTGGATCAACAATTTTTCGTTGGATTTGTTACTGCCATTAAGTATTTGTTGTTGTTGCAAACATTGTACTAAATGCAACAGCAATATAGAGAGTGAGATATCTGTGAAAGCATAATACAAAACTCACAGACATACCACAATCACAGCAATCTCAAGTGGAGCTGACTCTCTGTTGCAGTGGTTCTGAAATGGTGTTCTCAATGTGTTGACTGGGGCAGATGGGAGTCCAACAACACCTAGGCCATTACTGAGCACCTGCTATCTTAGGGTGTTTTCACAGGTGAGGCTGAAAATAGCAATAGTTTCATTTGTGTGTGCCTAAAATTTCTTTAACCTGAGTATGAAACCTACTTTGACCTTGATGCTAATCCCTTTAGACCTCAGCCTTCCTCAACCTTATGTCCTTTGTATGTGTTGGACTATAATTCCCAGTATCCATGATCATACTGGCTGGGCCACTGGAAGCTGTAGTCTAGGGCACCAGGTTCTTTTAGACATTAACAGTTGGTTTTCTGTAACTCGATTTAAAATGGCTGGGCAGTGTGCATGTCAATGTAGGCAAGTCCAATTTGTGTGAGCCGTTTCAGTGGAGTCAATACCAAGGTCAGTGCTATTTATATACAACCTTTCCATATATAACATCCAAGGCCGTTTATGCAAAAAATGACAAAAATTATCAGTAGTACAAAAATCAATAGCAAAAACAATTAATCTACAGAATCTTAAAAAATAAAAGGCTGCATTAAAAATTCATAATAAAGCAATTAGGCCTAAAGATCAAGATACTAAATAACAAGCCATTAAGCAAGCCATCAAAACATAACTGCAAAAAACCAGTTAAGTCAATCGTGCAAGAAACCATAACAACTCCATCTTATTAGTTGTTAGCAACTTTTGTATGTGGAGTCCTTCAAGGCCTGACTTTCTCAGGCCAAGTAAAAATTATTTGCTTATTTATTCATCTGAAATATTTTTACCACACTATTCAGATGAAAATTACTTCCAGAGTAGCTTATAAAGATCAATAATAAGGTTGGCTTCAAACTTCCGACCTAAAAGACATCACACAAAAGGAAAAGAGATTGGGAGGGAGGAGAAAAGAAGCAAAACCACACTCTGGTACTTAGTTCTGCCCCTTGAGGCAGCAGTCTCAACCCACCTAATGACTGTGCCGGCTCTGCCAACGCTCTTAACAAACCACAGTCCCCAGGATTCTTTGCGGGAAGCCATGTGCTTTACAGTGGCACCTCTGGTAACAAACTTAATTCGTTCCGGAGGTCCATTCTTAACCCAAAACCGTTCTAACATGAGGTGCGCTTTCGCTAATGGGCTTCCTACTGCTGCTCTGCTGCTAGCGCGCGACTTAGAATCATAGAATCATAGAATCATAGAGTTGGAAGAGACCACAAGGGCCATCGAGTCCAACCCCCTGCCAAGCAGGAAACACCATCAGAGCACTCCTGACATATGGTTGTCAAGCCTCTGCTTAAAGACCTCCAAAGTAGGAGACTCCACCACACTCCTTGGCAGCAAATTCCACTGTCGAACAGCTCTTACTGTCAGGAAGTTCTTCCTAATGTTTAGGTGGAATCTTCTTTCTTGTAGTTTGGATCCATTGCTCCGTGTCCGCTTCTCTGGAGCAGCAGAAAACAACCTTTCTCCCTCCTCTATGTGACATCCTTTTATATATTTGAACATGGCTATCATATCACCCCTTAACCTCCTCTTCTCCAGGCTAAACATGCCCAGCTCCCTTAGCCGTTCCTCATAAGGCATCGTTTCCAGGCCTTTGACCATTTTGGTTGCCCTCCTCTGGACACGTTCCAGTTTGTCAGTGTCCTTCTTGAATTGTGGTGCCCAGAACTGGACACAGTACTCCAGGTGTGGTCTGACCAGAGCAGAATACAGTGGCACTATTACTTCCCTTGATCTAGATGCTATACTCCTATTGATGCAGCCCAGAATTGCATTGGCTTTTTTAGCTGCCACGTCACACTGTTGGCTCATGTCAAGTTTGTGGTCAACCAAGACTCCTAGATCCTTTTCACATGTACTGCTCTCAAGCCAGGTGTCACCCATCTTGTATTTGTGCCTCTCATTTTTTTTGCCCAAGTGCAATACTTTACATTTCTCCCTGTTAAAATTCATCTTGTTTGTTTTGGCCCAGTTCTCTAATCTGTCAAGGTCGTTTTGAAGTGTGATCCTGTCCTCTGGGGTGTTAGCCACCCCTCCCAGTTTGGTGTCATCCGCAAATTTGATCAGGATGCCCTTGAGTCCATCATCCAAGTCGTTGATAAAGATGTTGAATAAGACCGGGCCCAAGACAGAACCCTGTGGCACCCCACTAGTCACTCTTCTCCAGGATGAAGAGGAACCATTGATGAGCACCCTTTGGGTTCGGTCAGTCAGCCAGTTACAAATCCACTGAGTGGTAGCATAGTCAAGACCGCATTTTACCAGCTTCTTTACAAGAATATCATGGGGCACCTTGTCAAATGCCTTGCTGAAATCAAGGTAGGCTACATCCACTGCGTTCCCTTCATCTACCAGGCTTGTAATTCTGTCAAAAAACGAGATCAGGTTAGTCTGACATGACTTATTTTTCAGAAATCCATGCTGACTATTGGTGATCACAGCATTCCTTTCTAGGTGCTCACAGACTGTTTGCTTAATGATCTGCTCCAGAATCTTCCCTGGTATTGATGTCAGACTGACTGGGCGGTAATTATTTGGGTCCTCTCTTTTCCCCTTTTTGTAAATAGGGACAACATTTGCCCTCCTCCAGTCTGCCGGGACTTCGCCTGTTCTCCAGGAATTCTCAAAGATGACTGCCAGTGGTTCTGAGATCACATCTGCCAGTTCTTTTAATACTCTTGGATGCAGTTCATCTGGCCCTGGAGACTTGAATACATCTAAACTAGCCAAATATTCTTGTACTATCTCCTTAGTTATTCTGGGCTGTGCTTCCTTTGCTGAATCATTTGCTCCAAATTTTTCAGGTCGGGCATTGTTTTCTTTATTGGAGAAGACTGAGGCAAAGAAGGCATTGAGGAGTTCAGCCCTTTCTGTGTCCCCTGTTTGCATTTCACCATCTTCTCCTCTGAGTGACCCCACTGTTTCTTTGTTCTTCCTTTTGCTACGAACATACCCATAAAAGCCTTTTTTGTTGCTTTTAACCTCTCTAGCAAGCCTGAGTTCATTCTGTGCTTTAGCTTTTCTGACTTTGTGTCTACACGTGCTGGCTATTTGTTTGAATTCCTCTTTGGTGGTTTCCCCCCTTTTCCATTTTTTGTACACATCCTTTTTTAATCTTAATTCAGTTAAAAGTTCTTTAGATAGCCACCCTGGCTTCTTTAGGCACCTTCCATGTTTCCGTCTCACTGGTATTGCCTGACGTTGTGCTTTTACTATCTCCCTCTTAACAAACTCCCAGCCATCATGAACTCCCTTTCCTTTTAGTATTACTGTCCATGGGATCTCACCCAGCACTTCCCTAAGTTTTATGAAGTCGGCTTTCTTAAAGTCAAGAAATTGAGTCCTAGTATGCTTGGCTGCTCCTTTCCGCTGTATAGTAAACTTCAGAAGAGCATGATCACTCGCGCCTAATGATCCTTCCACATCTACCCCACTAACCAGGTCATCAGGACTTCCGCTTACATCCTGGGGCAAAGTTTGCAACCAGGAGCATCTACTTCCGGGTTAGCAGAGCTCGTTACTCGAAGTGTTTGTAAGGAGGACAGTACGTAACCCAAGGTTCCACACTAAATGTATGGCGTGGATGTGATGTCAGACTTAAATGGCCTTTGCTTTTAAGGAAACTTGCCTAAGGGCACCTTTCTTCACAGTCCTGTTTCTCATGCCCTTAATGCTTGCAAATGAAAACAAATAAACAAACCCAGAATGCCTATGTCAAGATAGATTTAAAAGGATATTTAGTGCCCTGTGCAATTGCAACCAGGAATTTAATCAGGTAACAATTTTAAAAGGATTGTTCTCATCGGCTTCATTACCAGATGGATGCAGTATCAGGAAAGCTATTTTCAATAGTTCATGATCATGGATGGTCTTTTCTGGGACTCCAAACTTTCTTGACCTACTCGTAATTTTGCTCACACTGTGAAGGTTGAAATGAAAAGTGGATTGGGGGTTGTTGTTTTCAGGTATTATGATTGTGCAGATGTTTAGGAGGCCATCTTTCGATGCCAGCAATGTTGTGTGGATGATGAAAAAACAAAAACAAACCCACATGGAAGTATTTCACAATAAAAACTCATCTGGAAGTGCCCTTGCTTCAGAACTTAAAGGGTAAGGGGAATTCTGAAAGGAATTGTGTGGCTATATGCAAGAGAATAACGAAAATACCAAACTCTACTTCTGTTAAGCTCTGTCCGCATCACCCAGGTTTGTACAGAGTGGTAAGATATTAAATGAGAATAAGCTAGTTCTTTTAGTAACAAGGTTTCACAAACTGGCATACAGAGGCAGAAGCAATCAAGCCATTGTCCCCAAAGGGCTTAATCAGCACATGCTGACCTGGGATTTGGTACGATGATATTAAAACGCATGTAATAACTGAAGATCTTCATTAATCCTTATGCGATTGCATCAAATGCATTTGGTGGGAATGGATGGGACCAAGAATGGCAAGCTTGGTCCACAGTAGCCCATCTATTGAGTTGCTCTGCTGCTCAAGACTATGGTAATTGATAAAGGCACACAAATACATCATCTCTTTGCAAATCTGGCTATAAAGTTACAGCCTGTTTAACCCATCACTGGCTGCTGTTGTCTGCTGACAGCCTGTGTAAACATGACTCCCGGATAAGCTCTGGCTGGCTCATTGTGCTACCGGTGGCAGCTTTCCAGTCTACTGCAGAATAGAATTGATCTTCTAAAGTTGGGTGGATGTGGTTCAACCTTTGCCAGGCAGCAAAGATACTCCTATAGCACTGCATGCTATTGCTTCTTTGGCACCTGATTCAGAAGAACAAGGAGCATACGATTTTGCATCCTAAAGGGCCAGGAATGTGCTAGAACAGGAGAAACCTGCGTCAGTATTATCAGCTGGTAAGCTGCCATGTGGTAAACGGTCATCTGCATTCACCCTCACTAGTGTATTTATGTGGGGCTTAAAAGTTCCCAGCTGCTCTACTGGGGCTGAGAGTAGAGAGGAAGACAGCCGTAGGCTAGACTGAAAGGAATGTGATAAATCTCTAGTATCTGAAGGTAGCAAAGGAACATCAGCCATGTGATAGAGCAGCCTGTGTTCAGCATCTACCTTCCACATTTTCTCCTTTTCTTCCTTAAAAACACACCCTAGGGCACGCTAACAAGAAGAAAATGTTGGCATTAGTGCTGACATTGCAACAGTGCAGTAGGACCATCCATTGTGATATGCTGCTAGACTATTTTCTAGAAACCAACTATTCCTGTGCAATCTTGTCCAAACCTTTTGAAAGTATGTGGGGTTATTTTGGGTTCACGCTGGAGTGTTGGGACTGTTCTGCTTAGCAAGGGTAGTTAACAGTGGTGTGCGGTCAGTGGACTAGGAGGACTAGGCTAGTCGCCTTAATGTTCCCCTGGAGCCTCCTTCCCAAAGCCTGGAAAGCTTCTGCCAGGCTTAGGGATGGAGGCGTGATGTTCTGATCAGCCCTGCCACCGACTTCCCAAAGTCCAGCATCCTGTCAGAGGCCTGGCACCCCCTTCTCAAAGCCTGGGAAGCCTTTGCCTGGCTTAGGGAGGGAGACAGGATGCTCACGCTCACAACGCCCACCCCCCCATCACCCTCTCAAGCTGGTGCCTCTGACCCTAACTGTTCCCCTAGGAAAAAAATTCACTGCACGCCACTGGTAGGTAGCAGCAGCAAAATTAGGAAGCGTAGGGAGTAATGGCACCAATTATCAGAAAAATTCAAAAATGTCTTTTCCTAGTACATGGAAATTGTAAAGCTTAGGATACATTTAGCTTATCACACCAGAATAGAATCTTGATGTGTCTTCAAGGCTATAGTGCCCTAGAAGTGATGACAGTGGCTCGTGACAATGAAGAAACATTTTAGTAATTAAACTTGTATAAATTCCCACCATCTGTGCCTACCACAAAGGAGACAATGGCCTTTTTCTGTGCTGTTGAAAGTGCATAGTCTCACATACACACACACCATACACGATACGTTTCAGTATTCAAAACAATTCAAAAACCATGGCCCCCAAACCCAAGTTCTAAGTACTGGATTCAATATAACAGACAATGCTTTCTGCTTTGCAGGAAATCCGCAGGAAACAATAACTATGTGCATGTTACACGAACAGCATCTAAAATGTAAAGTGCATTTAATTGTAGCATATACATGTTCCATAGGGTCACATTCAGATAGCAAGTGTTCCATGCTGAAGAATGGATGAGCAATTTCCATTTCCCTCTAACTCTAAATATTTTGTATAACACTCAAAGATCATATTGACAGATACCGCGTTCGATTAATATGCTCCATTTTGCACCATTTACATTCCATGTTAATATACCCACATTTCTATAAAATGTATTTCAAGACCTGCTAAAAAGAGGGAAAATAGACACACTTTAAGCAGTTTACAAGAGACAGATCATTATCGCTTACAAAGGAATGGAAACAGAAAAGCTGTAAATAATAAGTTCTGAATAGGAATGACATAAACAGCCTAATCAATGTCTTCCAGAACTGGCAAGTGACACCGCTTTGTTTTTTGCAAATAAAAACCTTCTTAACATCACAATATAAACCATTATCTCTGCAGGCAAGGTATATTTAGAAATGTACAAAATGTACATTTCCTGCCAGCCACTAGATCAGTAGGTGGAGATCTAAAGTCATGCAAATCTTACAGTAAATGCAGGCAACCAATTTCTAATTATTCCATATCAGCAGATTTGCGAGGAATATAATTTATTAAAAAAAGAACAGTTTATGATCAGCAGACCTTAGTTATGACTGTTTAGGAATTCAGTGCATTTTGATCTAATCACAAAATCAAAATATTCATGAAACACAATGATATCTCCCCAAAGCAGCCGGGCAGCCATTAATTTTGAAATTCGGGTAATTTATTAACACTTATCTGTAGCTGTAAAAGCTTACCTCTGTGTTTGTAATACGGCTAAAAGTGAAAGCAGTTTTAAAACTGATTCCTAATGATTTATAATGGTTTGCTGTAATTTGAGCCAGAAATTCAATTAAAATGTATGTCTAGTTTTGTTTCAAGATCTTTAGTTAAAAATTCTATTAAAATTCTATTTCCTTCTTGCATTAAATGTATTTGTTATCTGCATATACAGGAAATATAAGAAAATTCTATCATTTATTCCCCAGAGACTCCCAACGCCTTTAAGACCATTCATTTTTATTTCATAACTCCCCTCTGGCACTGTTTGGGATTTGGATGCTCCTTAACAAGAATACCTAGGAGTTATGTTATTTTTTCCATAAAGTGGAAAAACAAAACACCAAAAATCTCCCTCCCAAGTGCTCAAGCATTACCCAAGGGGCATTTATCAGTTCATCAGAGAAGGAAAAACAAATGAAGTTATCAAGCACTTTAATAGTCCTAATTATAATGTTTAGTATAGTACCTCTCTACCTATAAGCTATAAATTCTTGCAGACTGTATTATATAACCTGACCATTAAAAAGCTATCTTCCAATAACTGCTTATCTTGTGATCCAGCTGCAAATTAAACCAAAACGGCTTTCTTTTTTATTTTCTAAAAGCAATGGAACTGATCTCAGGGGTCACTGAAGTTCTACAAAGGTAGGAGAAGTTTCACGTTATGTACTGCAGGAGTTACGTCTGACGGCACAAAAACTTTGAGAATGTACAAGTTGACAAGCTTTCTTTACCCTGTCCAATCTCAAGCAGCAAGTGATTCAAGGTAGGAAGTTGCTTACAAGGGCTATAAGAACATTAGACATATTAAAACGACTGTGTTATTTAATTTGTAGCTTGTACTGGTTTTTATTGATGTTTGATATATTTTGCTTTTGTGGTTACTGCTGCTTTGGAGGAGGTGTGATTCATAAATACCCTGAATTAATTAAAAAAAAAGATCACTCTGCACTAGGACACCATACCACTAGATTAGCATGTGAGCAGATGTGCAAGGCAAGGTGATTCTATGATCCTCCTGGAAGGATCCTGCAGCTTGCAGAAATATAGGCAAACTAGTATCTTCCCCTCACTCAACAACTTGCTGATAATGTTGAAGGAATAATAAGCACAGTAACAAAGGCAAGCATAGCAATGTTGTAGCTCCTCCATGATTTAATCCCACCACACAACTCCTTTTAGCACCCAAACGTTTAAAGCCTCAAACACCTTGTAGAAGCCTTAAAGCTGAATGACTGCTAGCACTAATAGCTTGCGAACACTGATTGGCCCAAATAAATGTATTATTTTACCCATCCTTCTTTAGTGCAGCGATAACCAATGTGGTGCCCTCCAGAACTTGTTGGACTAGTTCCCATCATCATCATCATCACTAATGGCCATTCTCTTCTGTTTTAGCAGCAACAGCACTGGGTTGCAGGAATAGGCAAAGTATGCTGTAGCTCCATCCGCAGTAGATAGAGGTGCTGTAACTGGAACAACCAGGAGCCATGATTTATTGCTGTTCCTCCTTTACTTGCCCTCTTGACCCTTACCTATCTTGGCTATTTTCATGGAAGTGGCTGGGGCAGTGGGTGGGTGGCCAGGTGGGTTGGTTAATGAATCTTTGAAGGAGTTTGTGGTACATTTGTTCCGGGGGGGGGGGGCTTCCCTGCGGTACTTGGCAACTATCTCCCAGTCACTAATACCCCATTTTGAGCCAAGATGCTCAAAGAGGATCATGGTGATTCAGCTGCAGGCGCTTTTGGAGGAAACCAACTGTCTGGACCTGTCCAGTTTTAGGTTCAGGCTTGGTTTTGGCATGGAATTGGCCTTGCTTGCTCTGATGGATGACCTTCCGCAAGGGAAAGACAAGAAGGAGTGTGACCCTGTTTCTTCTTCTTCTAGATCTCTCAGCAGTTATTGACACCATTGGACAGTCTCTGTGAGTTGGGGGTTGGAGGTACTATTCTACAGTGGTTCTGTTCCTACTTGCATGGTCAATCTTAGAGAAGGCTATGTATTTACACCTTGGCAATGCAGTTGTGGTGTACCACAAGGCATTGTTTTATCCCCAGTGCTATTTAACATCGATATGAAGCTGCTGAGAGCAATGAGCAGGAGATTTGGGGCACAGTATCATCAGTATGCTGGTGACACCTAACTTTGTTTCTCTGTTTAATCTGAGCCAGGAGAGGCTATGCACAAGCGGAACCAGTGCTTGGATGCTGTGATGGACTGGATGAGTGCCAACAAATTGAGGCTGAATCCCGTTAAGAGATTGTATGTGAGTGGTTCCAAGGTTCTGGCCTTGCCATGGCCTGATAATTACTGGCACACAGAGGCCAAGTTTTTTATACTGGTAGCACCACTGTTATAGAACACACTCCCTGCTGAAATGCATGCGACCCCATGTGTATTGGCATTCTACTGGCTTTTGAAGACACACCCGCAAAATTGCTGCCCTCCAGATGTTTTGGACAGCCAGACTATGTTGGCTGGGGCTAATGGCAGCTGTACTTCAGAAACATCTGGAGGGGCCCAAATTGATTGGTGAAGGCTCTGAGCTAGACATATTGGGACCTCACATTGCCCTGTGTAGAATGACACAGTGTCCTACAATACACAAAGATTCTTCAGCTGCCCAAGGGTTCTGTAAAACATAGTTTGAAAACCATTGTTGAAACCTTCTGTATGCCACGTTTATCCATTCAGTACCATTCGGCTAGCACTGAATTTGTAAGTTTCTTTGTTAGGTGGATGCCCTGGATAGCCTTGAAAATGAATATATATTCTTCTGACTTAACTCCTTAGATTCTATATTTCATTGGTAGATAATACCTAGTCTATACTATATGGCAGGTAGTCTTGATTTTATTACTGGTGGGCCATAAGCCTAGCCTCATATTTTTGTCAGGTTAAAAGAATATATTCAACCACTTGCATTTCATAGCTATTTCTCCCCAAACGAAAAACATTGTCCCGCTAGAAAATATCTATTCATTCACCATAAGTCATTCCTTGCAAAATAAATAATTCTTTTCGTAATAATTTTTGAAGTGTTACAAGCATCTTATATCAGTCTTTGAAAAGTTATGAAGGAATTTCAAACCATGAAGGTCTTTTGCTTCTGTCATCATGATAAATGGGGTTTACACAGAGTGCAAATCAACTCTTAATGTGAAACTGAAATCCTGTGATGGATTGGCAATAGGCAACTCATATGTATATACTGACTTGGACAGAGATTTTTAAAAAGCACCTATTAGCTAAAGCCCTTAATGTTGCAGTGGTAGGCTTTTTCCCCAATAGGTATGATGTTATAGAATTAATCCAGTAGTGTTGACTTTCCTAATGTTATTTCAATGTGCTGTGTGAACCCTAATTATTAGCCCTTTTCTTTCCACATCGTAATGTCCTTACAACAGCTAGCATGTTGCTTCTTGAACTGAGAATTAAAATATTTAGAAACAGACATTATTCTGAATTGCTGTTACATAAATAGGTGCTACTAAATTATCTAAAGCATTTAATTCCATGTGCATAAGATTTACAATTATTTTTTAACACAACTCCTTGGGATTTTTTTGTTGGGGTGTTACTGGCACTCATATTGTGCTTTTGATCTCAGACCCTTCAGAGCAGATTTGAGGTGATTACTGTGGGCTGTAGGGCAGAAGAAAGGAAGGAGAAGTCTTGTTTTGTGGGGGAAGTTTGCTCCATTTGTTGACAGACACAACTGGATGTTACATAGTATTTATCACTGAATATATTTTAATCAGTTTGTGTGTTTCTTTTAAAAAGGTGCTCGTACTCACTATGAAGTTGTTACAGTATGTACCACACTTTTAACATTCTGGAAAAATTGTTACAGTACTGTGTACCCCCAGAAAAAACACACATTGATTTTAATGTTTGTATCTGTCTCTCTTTAATATTCTACTTGAATGCAGGATCTTCTCCTATCTCCAACCATGTTGGGGTTTCTGAAAAAGTATTCCAGTGAAACCCTGCGTTACAGGTATCTGCACATAGTTGCAAATTTGGATGTTTATGCACAAGGCATTTGATCTGGGCCTTCTTCAGATCCAACTAAGGAGATGAAGAAAGGTAGGCAGGGATGAAGTTCTCTTCCTTTTCTGCTAGTCTTCAAATTGTCATGTGTGCATCTAGCTGACATTAATAAATCATGGTTGGGAAGCCTCAGTCGGACCCCTCTATCCAGCTTGGGCCACATACCCTTTGCTGGCTGTGCTCTGCAACCTTCCAGGGTGCTTTCCACTGGCTGGAATGTGTCTGTGAACTGTGATGATCCCTCTTGTTTACCTAGATCAGGCATAGGCAAACTCGGCCCTCCAGATGTTTTGGGACTACAACTCCCATCATCCCATGACCACTGGTCCTGTTAGCGAGGGATGATGGGAGTTGTAGTCCCAAAACATCTAGAGGGCCGAGTTTGCCTATGCCAGACCTAGATAGAGGGTGGAGAGATGAGGGTGGGTGTAAAAATCTCTGTCTTTTGCATGGCTGGAATGTAACTTACTGTACAAAGGTAATAGTCACATTCATTGCTCCGCCCACATTTGCCTCTAGCCACACCCATCATTGGCATGTGACCCCTGAAAGGTTGCCCATAAAGGACTGGCCCTCAAAATGAAAAGTGTTTTCAGCCACTGCAGTAAATCAATATTGCATATAAGATTCTTTTTAAATATTGCATTTCACATTCTTTTGGTTTAGTTACACACCACTCATTTATAGCAACAAAAAAAGTTTAGTGGCTAGAAGTAAATTATGCAAACCCCATACCCCAAGTCTATTTTGTTAGCAAAGCCTAGTAAAATGCTGGTTAAGCCTAGTTAAGTCACAGCCTATTCTATGAATGGAATTTCCCCAATAACTGCATTAGGAATAGAAACTAGGATATTGAACTGCTGAAAGGATTTAAGAGAATATGACTCAAAAAGATCACCTATAAATTTAACACCACTTACTTATTGAAAACTAAATTGCCATCAGTGGGACTGCATAGCAAGTTTAGTGTGTTTAATTACATGAGTAGAAACTGCACCCATTCAGGATGTGGCAGTAATTCTAGGTACTTAGAAGATAACTCTACTGAAACAGAGGGGGTTCAGTTACACATAGACTTGCTCAGATTTGCTCAGTATTGATGGCTTTGATCAGTATATTCGTAGGGGAAAGTTGTTGCAGTATTTTCTGTTAGATGTTTGCTAAACGGCATGGATTTGATCCAGCAATGCAGTTTCATGCATATAAACTAACATTTTCCATTTTTAGCAGCAGGATGAGAAAATAATCCATGCGTCTATGGAAATCCATCTGCCATAGACAGCAATGGGAGGCTTGTAGTTTGCAGATTCCTTTCCTGGAGGGTGCCCCAAAACTCTGCTCAAAGGGTAGAGAATTCCAAGGGGCCATCTGAGCACCTCTTCTGAATTTTCAAATATTGCCTGATGTGCTAAAATATTTTCATCAAGGTTATAGTTTCACGAATTACGAAAAATGTCTGATGTGCTTTTGAGCATAAATGTATATATGGGCTTTTCCGCTACTGCACCCTGAAGGCAGTCTGGTTAACTTAGCTACTCCTTGAATTATAACTACACATTTATCCATAGACAAGGTTGTTCAGTAATTTCTTTTTAAAATTCTGTTATTTAATATTAGAAAACGGTGTGATTGAATGAATGTGTTGCGCTCCAGTGGCTTACATCTCTCAGTGTGAATGCACCACTGCATCTAACAATCCAGAGCATGCTTTTATAAGCTGGAACTTCTGAAGATTCAATTTCTGTAATAGTATCTCATCACATGTGTTCTGCGAGCTTCTTTACACTTGGGCAGAAGAATGCAGGATTTGGGGACTCAGGTTCCTTCAAACACAGCAGCTGCCCACCACTTGTTGACAATAATCTATGTCACATTTATCACTATGTCAAGTAATATCACAAAATTTCCTAAATAGCCAAAGTAGGTAATATTTCTCAGTGGTTTTATATCAGGGAAGAAGAAGAAGAGTTTGGATTTGATATCCCGCTTTATCACTACCCAAAGGAGTCTCAAAGCAGCTAACATTCTCCTTTCCCTTCCTCCCCCGCAACAAACACTCTGTGAGGTGAGTGGGGCTGAGAGACTTCAAAGAAGTGTGACTGGCCCAAGGTCACCCAGCAGCTGCATGTGGAGGAGCGGAGATGCGAACCCGGTTCCCCAGATTACGAGTCCACCGCTCTTAACCACTACACCACACTGGCTCTCAGGTAAGCCTGTGACCATCCTGTTGTTTTTTGGACTCCAACTGCCATCATGCCTAGCCATCACGGCCAACCGTCAGGGATAATGGGAGTTGTAGTCCAACAACATCTGTAGCAACACAGGTTTCTCACCCCTATTTTATAATTAAGACATTATTATGACACCCATTTCCAAAATACCTGCATGCCCTACTTTGAGTTCTGTGCTGCTTTCAGTCATCCCATTGCTGTAATTGGAGAGAGTGAAGAAGTGGCACTATTAGCCAGTTCTGTCTCACCCTGACCTTGGTGACAAAGTTTGACATTAAAAGCATGACAGCTGTGTACAGAACTAAGTGCTGTAGACATCTTAATAGCTTCCTCTGCCCCCCAAGCCACGGCCTTGGTTTAAATGGTTAAATGTATGGCACCACTCATAACCTGACGGCTTTCAGCTTTCACTTTGTATAAAATGAAATGCTAAATTACAGCTCAGTTTAATGTTACTAATTTAGTATTCTTAACAAAAGAGGTAAAAGATCAAAGCAGTGCCAGGAAAGATCACAAACATGCTGATACTGAGGAAGAGTGGGTTGATACTGAGGAAGAGTGGGTTGATATGTTGCAATAAAGTACTCAAATAGATCTATGACATAGGCAAACCATGAACAAAGTTTCCTTTGTCTATTATATAATATTTTGATTTTAAATCCTCTCTGGTGCTTCATTTTATTTTTGCCTTATTTTTATATTATTACATTTTGCTTATAGCATATATGGTACTTTGCATATAAATGAGACAAAACTACTACTATCCCATTCATCCAAAGATACTGTAAATCAAACGCCTGCATTTGCTTCTGGTAGTATCTGGCTAGAGTTATTCCCAGTGACTTTCCCCGCCTCTGATGAACTACTACACTACTGAGAATATTTGGTTCAAAGGACTGGATTGTTACTTCTGGGAACTGGGTGAAACAGGAAGTACAGCTGAGGGGAAATAGTGCTGTTAGGAGATAGGAGACAGAATCAAGGGTAGGAAACCTTTTCAATTCCAAGGGCCGCATTCCCTCATGGGTAGTCTTCCAGGGGCCACAAACCATTGGTGGGCAGGGCCAGAGGCAAAAGGAGGCAGAACGGTTGGTGGGACTCTTACCTTTCTACAACAGGTTACATTCAGTCCTGAGGCTGGTTCCTGAGGTTCCTGCAATAGATAATAGATGCAATAAATTTCTACTCATGCAGGTGAGTCTCATAATGATACCTAAATCCTTTCTGAGGGAGATTGTTCACCAGCATCCATTATAGCTGCTTTTGCCCCTGGCCGTCAAAATGATTCTGGAGGAATCTGTTTATTTGCTCTTATTTTAACAGATGCATATTACAGAGCTGGATTAATAAACCCACTAAAACCACAATATTTGAAGCACATTTTAAAAAACTCACATACAGTGTGAAAACTTTTGCTTGGGGGCTGAGGTCAGTGGCTCCAAAGGTCTGAAATTAACAGATCTTCAATGTGCAAATGTTTTGGTTTTCTTAGAACATACCACATCTTAGAGTATGATATATCATGCTCAGTCTGTGCTCTGTGCAAGATGCAGGAATAGACAGGTGAAGAAGGAAAGAACGTGTGGTGTTTGTTGGTGTTCTGATATAGGCTTTTACAGAGAATTCCTAGAGAGTGTAGCTGTTCCATATATGCTTGTTTCTTGCCATATTGACAACGGCTTTGTAGTCTTTTTCTTCTCTGCTCTTGGTAAACTTTTGTTGGTGCTCAGAAATTTGAAATCTTTTTCTAGCTCTGAGAAAAGCCAAGCTAGTAACTGAATTTGGTAGCTCTTGAATTTAGAGAAAGTAAAAAGGGAGCATGGAAAAAGAAAAATATGGGGTCTCACAAAAGGGTTAAGAAAGCAATAAAACTTTTCTGGTGTATAAGAGAGGATGAGAGAAAAAGAGAAGAAGACTTTTCCAGGAAATCATATGATACGCCTGCAATCAAGTCAAATAGGTTAAAGGCTTGTTATGCTAGGATTAACACACGATAAATACATCCACTGAATTACACGAAGATCTATGGGATGATTACGTATAAAAATTCCATGTAATGAGATGTATTTATCATCAAAAGGTCTGTGGCCTTTAATAAAATGTTACAATAATTATCACACAAACGTGAAAAGTCAATAGAGGTACAGATGCCTTGTCTTTATTCCTTCATTGTGATTGGATTAATTTCAATGCCTCCAAGCCCTACTGACATTTAGCCTTCAAGAAGGAGGACTGGTGCTAAGGTTGCAACCTCTCAGCACGCCCTCTTGACTCGTCTTTTTTCTTTTGGATACAAGTCCCACTCGTGACCCCTGGAGTCTGTGTAATCTCACTTGACAACACATGTATAAATTTGTGCAATGATTCATGCATACATAGTTCATCGGCAATAGGTAATATTTATTATCTAGTTTGTTTTTTATAAATCAACAAAATGCACACCCAGGCAGCATATGCATAACAACAATTACAACCAAATGTTAAAATGAAAACCCCTGACAAAGTTTCATGAGGTTTATAGGTGGATGTTGGAGGCACATTTCCAGTCAGGGAGTTACTGAAGCTGATGTCCATCATACTGTGCCTTACTTAGTGCAACAGCAGTTAAGTTTCCATTGGAATCCACAAACTGTATGGAAAATAGTGGCATCTTCCTCATGCCCCTCCTAAGCCCCCCCAGGTGCTGTCAGCTAATTTGAAAGTGCTTTTGGGTTCTAGACAATCAGCTGTTGAGTAGGTAGGATGCACCATCACTTTTTAAGATGCTGAAGCCTGGAGCGCTCTCTTCATTTCATGCCCTCTGTGTGTGGTATCATGTCAAGCCAACCTGTAATTGGTCACCAATGCTTTCAAACTGTGTGCCGTTTTATTTAATCCCTGAACCAATCTTAGTAACCCTCACTGAAAATTTAGTATTTAAAAAAATGAATCATGGGGCTTCCGGAGGCGGCGCGAAGCAAGCAATGGCGGTCCTCTTTGCGCTGCGAAGAGGGGCTCCGCAGAAAAGGGTCGTTCGCTGCGGCAAAGCGACGACCCACTAAGAAAAACCACGAGCAGAGTGAGCTCGTGGCCGTGGGATCCGGCGGGCACCTAGAGCGACCCCCAAAACGAAGAAGGGACCCCGTAAGGGGCTCCGGAAGCGCGGAGGGGAAGCGGTGCTGTGGATTCATCGCTCTTTCTGCGGGAGTGAAGCCGCGCGGCTGTTGCGGATGAGCGCCGACCTTTCTTCCTTTTACATTGGATTACAAACCAACTACTCGTGAGTAAGATTTACTCAAAATTGGATTACAAATTTATGAATTTGGCTGAAAGCGGGAGGCGAGAAAAAGGAAGTCCGTCTCCCGAGGATGCTAGTGATCAAAAGCAAAGATTTGACAAGCTGGAAGCAGTGCGGAGAGATTTTAAAGTGAGACATCATACGTTCGGAAAAGTCGGAAACTGAAGCAGGCAAGTTACTTTTATTTCCTTGCTATTTTCTGTACCTTATTTGGGGACTTTCTCCTCTGCTGGACTTTTCTAAATTCTAAAGACTTTAAAACCCCCAGTCCCGGACTTGCAGTGGGACAAAAGGCTACTTTGCGGATACACTTATAAATTTGAAATGGACACTTAGAGGCATTACTGTTGGATACAATTAAACAACTGTACTTTGCACCCTTTAAGAAACTTATGGCAACACTGTGAGAGCTCTGCTAGAGGGAAAAGGTCTTTTCCAAGGATCATCGTTAATTTACTTAACTTAAGGAACTTTAATGGCGTCTGAAATTTTGTTTCTTCTTCCCTGAATTGCAACATTACTCCCTCTAGTGGAACTTGGGACTTACAATTTCCTGAGAACCAACTTTGCTTTGTCTTTCTGTGGTTAGATTGTTTACGCTTGTGCCTGCCTTTCTCATGAAACTTTTGACAGTCTGACCTTGAATCCAAAGACAGGTGTGGAATGAGCGACAGGGTAAAAACAAGAGCTGCGTCGAAGGCAGGGAAAGGCAAACTGACACAAACAACCCTGTTTTCTCAGGGACGTAGATCTTCAGTCCCTGCTGTTTTACAGACTGCACCCTCGCCAACAACACCAGCTGAAGAAGCTGAACAACCAATAGGTGAGGATATGGCATCTGGAGGATCTAACACTCTTTTAGAGGAAATGTTACAACAATTCGCAATTTTGAACAAAAAAGTGGATGATCAAACTGCAAAAATTGACTTAGCCACATCTTCAATTACCAAACTTTCGGAACAGGTGGCCAAGCATTCACAAGATATTGGAAATTTAAACGACGCAACATCTGAAAATCGAAAATTGGCGGAGGCTGCGATTGGAAAAGCAGAGGCTGCAGCCAAAGGAGTGGAGGAACTGAAAGGAGAGGTAAGACCGCTCCACAAACATATTACAGACCAGCAGGCCTACCTGTCTTTGGTGGAACTGCGAAACAGGGAAAATAACCTGAGATTACGCTCTATCCCAGAGATTGAGAAAGAGGATTTGACCGGCTTTTTAACGGCAGAATTTTCCAAATTCTGGGGTATAAACCAAGACACAGATTTCAAAATAACGACTGCATTTAGATTGGGAAGAGTCGTTGGGAAGGACAGGCCTAGAGACTGTTTGATTATTTTAAGGACTAAACAGGAGAGAGACAAGCTACTTGATTTACACTTCAATAAAGCACTTGTGATCCAGGATAGAAGAGCACAAATTTACAAAGATATCCCTAAACAATTACTGGATCTAAGAGCCAACTACACTGACCTAACTGGACTTTTGAGAGGTAACGGAATACTTTACAGGTGGGAGTTCCCACAAGGTGTCTTATTTAAATACAAAGGAAAGAAGATAAAAATCAAAACGAAAGAGGATTGCCAGAAGTTCCTACACGATCACGGAGAAGACCTACAGAAAGGAGCAGCTATTTGGCCACCACCAGAGTTAGGGAAAGAGTTACCACCTTCGGACTCGGACAAAAAAGAGGACACCCCACAAGAGTAACAACAGATTGATACAAGATGTCTCTGCAGCTGTATAGTTGGAACATTAATGGCGCGAATTCCCCAGAAAAACGCAAACGGATCTTCCATATCCTAAAGAAAGAGAATTTGGATATAATTTGTTTGCAAGAAACCCATGTGACAAGGGTACACAGGAAGGTGTTAATAAATAAAAGATTAGGCCAAGAATTCATCTCATCAGACAGAGTCAAGAAGAGAGGCGTGGTGATTTACGCCAAAGAGACTCTTTCACCGAAATTTTTGTTTAAAGATGAACAAGGAAGAATCCTGGCTATTGAGATTTCGACCCAAGGAGAGAAAATTTTGATATTAGGAATTTATGCACCAAACGAGGGGAAATCAGAATTTTATAAGAAGCTGCATGAGACATTATTGGACTATCTGGACTATTCTAACATCATTATGATGGGAGACATGAATGGGGTTGTCTCTACTTTTATGGATAAGTCACAGAACCAGAATTTGACTAAAGATGGAAGACTACCAAAAACTTTCTTTGAATTAACTGACAATATGGATTTAATTGACTCATGGAGGACGAGAAACCCCCTAGGTAAAGAAGGAACTTTCTTTTCTGAGGCCCACCTGTCATGGACAAGGATCGACCAAATTTGGACAACTAGAGGGCTGGCACCTAAGACCACAAAAATAGAAATCTGCCCAAAGACTTGCTCCGACCATAACGCTCTGAAAATGGAAATGAGATTTACTACTGCCGACTCCTTCAGATGGAAAATGAATGACAACCTGCTAAGAGATCAAGAGATTGTAAAGAAGGCCCAAAAAGCTTTAAAGGACTATTTTGAAATCAACTTGAACACCTCGGTGGAAAAAAGAACAATCTGGGACGCGAGCAAAGCTGTTATGAGAGGGTTTCTGATACAACAGAATACGATTAAGAAAAAACTCTGGAATGGTAAAAAGGACAAGATATTGGAGAAGATAAGAGACGGCGAGAAAAAATTAAGATTAAACCCAAAATCCAAAGAGACTTTAAGAGAAATTAAATTCCACCAGTCACAATATGCGCAACTGATTAACCAAGAAGTGGAATGGAGAATTAAACAAATGAAACAAAGATCATTTGAATCGGCGAATAAATGTGGGAAACTGCTAGCTTGGCAGTTGAAAAAGAGACAAAAATTAAACTATGTTACCAATCTAGAAGTTGAAGGAAAGAACATTCAGAAACCGGGAGAAATTAGAAAGTGTTTCCAGAAATATTTTAAAAAGCTGTATACACAAGGACCCGAGGATGTAACCGAGATAGAACAATTTTTGAAAGAAAATGGTCTTCCAGAAATATCTCAAGAGAAGAGATCAACCTTGAATTGTAAAATAACACAACAAGAAATCGAGGATGCCATTCAGAATATGCAGCTGGGCAAATCTCCAGGACCTGATGGACTCACCTCCAAGTATTATAGGACGTTAAAAGACTATTTGATACAACCACTAGAGGAGGTTTGTAACCAGATTATGGGGGGAGGGAAGGCACCAGATACGTGGAAAGAAGCATTCATCACATTGATACCTAAAGTGGAAACTGAAAGGACTCAACTTAAGAACTACCGTCCCATCTCACTCCTAAATGTGGATTATAAAATATTTGCGGATATTCTGGCCAACAGATTAAAAAAAGTATTAAATGAGATAATCCATAAAGACCAGGCCGGCTTTCTCCCAGGCAGACATTTGTTTGACAATACCAGGAACATTATTGATATCTTGGAACTTTTACAAACAAATATTAACACCAAAGCAGTATTGATCTTTATTGATGCGGAGAAGGCCTTTGATAACATTTCCTGGAAATTTATGAAGAAAAATTTGGAAGGGATGGGAGTGGGAAGGGGGTTTGAGAATGGAATAGAAGCAATCTATTCAGAACAAAAAGCTAAGTTGATAGTGAACAATGTGGTGACAGAAGAACTTCATATTGAAAAAGGAACACGACAGGGATGCCCCCTATCCCCCTTATTGTTTATTTCAGTCCTGGAGGTTTTGCTGAACATGATAAGGGAGGATCGGCAGGTACAAGGAATACGGGTCGGAGCGAAACAATATAAACTGAAAGCATTTGCAGATGACCTGGTTTTAACACTACAGGAGCCAGAACCCAGTACAAAAAGAGTTTTAGAACTGATCCAGAAATTTGGTCGGGTGGCGGGTTTTAAGTTGAACAAGCAAAAAACTAAAGTCTTAGGGAAAAACTTGACGGCCATGGAAACAGAAGGGTTTCAGAAAGAGACAGAACTAAATATTGTTAAGAAAGTGAAATACCTGGGGGTCAATCTGTCTTCCAAGAATTTGAATCTATTTAAAGATAATTATGAGAAATGTTGGTTAGAAGTTAAAAAAGATTTAGAAATTTGGTCAAGACTGAAATTATCCTTGTTAGGCCGAATTGCAGCTATAAAGATGAACGTTTTGCCAAAGATGTTGTTTTTGTTTCAAGCCTTGCAGATTGTGGACAGAGTGGAATGTTTTGGAAAGTGGCAGAAGGACATTTCTAGGTTTGTCTGGCAGGGCAAAAAGCCCCGAATAAAGTTTAAGATATTAACTGATGCAAAAGAGAGAGGGGGGTTTGCCCTGCCGGACTTAAGGCTATACTATGAAGCGGCAGCCTTCTGCTGGATGAAAGATTGGATTCTATTAGAAAACACTGATGTCCTAGATCTGGAAGGCTTCAACAATTCGTTAGGTTGGCATGCGTACTTGTGGTATGACAAGGGTAAATCATATGGAATGTTTAAAAACCATATTGTCAGAAAAGCAATATATATGGTCTGGAAAAAATACAAAGACTTATTGGAAAGCAAAACTCCGAGGTGGATCTCACCAATAGAGGCCAAAGCTCGGAAAACAACCAATATGGAGGCTTATTGGCCGAAATATTGGGAAATAATAGAAAATATTGAAGGTAACTGGAGATTGCAGAGCTTTGAAAAACTAAAGGATAAGGTGCAAAATTGGCTGCATTATGCCCAAATTAATGAGGTTTTTAAGCTAGACAAAAAAACAGGTTTCCAGGTGGAAAAATCGAAACTTGAGACAGAGTTGCTTGAACCAAAGACCAAGTTATTATCGAGAATGTATAACTTGCTGCTTAAATGGAACACTCAAGATGAGACAGTTAAACCAGCAATGATAAAATGGGCTCAGGACATTGGTTATAATATTATGTCTGATGACTGGGAAAGGTTATGGACCACCGGTATGAAGTTTACTGCATGTAATGCTTTGAAAGAAAACATTATGAAAATGGTATACAGGTGGTACATGACCCCGGTTAAGCTAGCTAAGATTTACCATTTGTCCGATAACAAATGTTGGAAATGCAAGGAAGCTGAGGGAACATTCTTTCACCTCTGGTGGACCTGCCCAAGACTGAAGGCCTTCTGGGAAATGATCTATAATGAGTTAAAAAAGGTGTTTAAGTACACTTTTCCCAAGAAACCAGAGGCCTTCCTTCTGGGCATTGTCGGCCAGAAGGTGTCTAAAAAGGATAGAACTTTTTTTATGTACGCTACAACAGCAGCAAGAATTCTTATCGCTAAGCATTGGAAGATCCAAGATTTGCCCACACTGGAGGACTGGCACACGCAACTGATGAACTACATGGAATTAGCCGAGATGACTGCAAGGATTCGAGACTTGGGAGAAGAAGCAATGGAGGAGGACTGGAAAAAATTTAAAGACTATTTGCAAAAGTATTATAAGTTATATGAAACATAAGATGTCGTGTGATTGGGAATCTAGCTCCAGTAACAAAACTTAATTATTTATGAAATTTGACAAGATTTATGAAAGAATCAAGGTTTAAATGGGTAAAAACGATATTATGGTATATTGCTCAGAGTATATATTGATCAAGAGATTTAAATTTAAACTGTAATTGAAAATAGAAAGAAACATACGAAATAAGGATATAATTTGCTGATAAATTTATTGTTAAGAAATGCATTCTGCGAGGGATGGGGGAAGTCCAATGGAAATTTGAAATGAGTTATTGAAATGGTCGTGTTTTTCTTTTTCCTTTTTTTCTGGTCTTTTTTTTTTCTTTCTTACTTTTTGATCTCTTTGTTATTTTTGTAAAAAATGTAATAAAAATTATTATAAAAAAAAAAAATAAAAAAATGAATCATGCAATACCAAACTGCAGGGTTCATAGGACAGGTTTCACTGGAACCACCCCATCTGACATCCGATACATTGCTCTGATACCAGAAAGGGAAATCTGATGGTGGAGTTTTCCTGACAACTGCTATTGGCTCATCCTAAGTCCTGGTCCAACTGACACTGGAGGGCTAAAAAGCAGACACATTAGGGACACTCCAAGCAACAGCGTAGATTTACAGGATGCAAAGCTGCCCTGGGCCCTGGCAGTCCCCCACCCAGATTGGTGGGAAGTTTAGTAGAGTGGTACCTCAGTTTAAGAACAGTCCGGTTTAAGAACGATTTGGTTTATGAACTCTGCAAAACCGGAAATAGTGTCCCGGTTTGAGAACTTTACCTTGGTGTAAGAACGGAATCTGAACAGTGGAAGGGCACCGGTGGTAGGAGGCCTCATTAGGGAAAGCATGCCTCTGTTTAAGAATGGTTTTGGTTTAAGAATGGACTTCTGGGACGGATTAAGTTCGTAAACCGAGGTACCACTGCACTGGGCATGACTAAATCTCTTCCACTCGTTTCCCTCTCATTGCTTCCAGCTTGGAAAGGGGTGAGAGAGGATTTGCATAGCGGCTTTGCATTGTACATAGAACCATGCTATATGTCAGGAGTACATGTTTTTGAGAAATGATGTGCTGTGCTCTATAAGAAATAGGAATGCAATTTTAGTATCACTACTACCACCTGTGACTTCAGCTGCTGTGATTAAACATTACATGTACATATATGTTGGTGTCATGCTTTCTCCTGAATCCTGTACTGTACTCCTGTTCAATGACATCTGCAGTGATGACATGTGGTAAGTAGAAGAAATTAGACTGTGACACATAATTGAGAGAAGAGAGATCAGAACCACCAGCAGAAAATTTTGGGCAGGGCATATGCGTGCACACGGGTGTGCGATCTTGATTCCTGCAAAGCTGCAGAACAAGGTCTTTGTGCCGTTAGATGTGACATCATGGTGTAATAAAAAGATAAGAATGCCACGTATACTTACATAAGAATATTGTTGACCTCAAGGTCTCTATGACAGTATTTGACCTCAGTCAAACAATAATAGGGTGTTTGACTAGTCAAGGGATTTGTAACCTAACCTTAATATGTTTCCTTTGCTTTGTGACCTTGATTTTAGTGTACGCGCAACTATTAATATGTTGACTTTGCTCTGTGATGGATACATTAGCATATTATGGAAGGATGTATGTTAATTATTTTCCAATTATTATTTTCCAGTGATTATGTTTCTTTTCAAAATGATGATAATAAATAAATTTAAAGAATGGAAAAACTTTTTAAGAAAATCTTTTTTTACTTAATAGTTTCAGATAAGTTGCCTTTTCATTCACAAAATTGATTTTAAGTTTTCCCTGTCTCCTAGGATGCCAAACCAATAAAAATATTGTCCTTGTCCATAAATGGCAAAAGAAGTTTTGCTACAACCCCTTGTTTGGAAGTATAAAAGCCTACAGTGCGCTACACATAAAGGCAGCTGCCTGTTTTGGAATTTACAAATAGGCTAATTTTTATCAAAGGTTTTCCTTTCATGTCCTTTGACTACTAAGCTATAAGAGTTAACCAAAAGATAACTAAGCATTAACCCGTACTGCAGTTTTTATCTCCTTTGGCAATCCCCCTGGGTCTTCAGCTAAGTACATTAAATGGAGCATAAATCTTTCAGTTGTTTTCATTAAGTCACATATTTAGAATACATAGCCCAGTTTATTTGATCAATTGTAAAATATTAGCTGCCGCACTGAAGATTTGTGACATGGTTTGTAACAAGTGAACAAACGTTTCTGGAACAGGCTGGAGGGAAAAAAGTACTGGGCTGCATGGATAAACTAACAAGAATTAAAGTTTGGTGTATTAATGTGCTCCCCCCTTCAATAATCTTGAAATATATACTCAAGGCCAATAAAAAGCTCAGGCAACTTTGAAGATAATTCTAATATCAGCTTAATATTCTTTTCCATTTGTACTTCTCACTTTACCAATCCTGTGTTCCTTTTCAAGCCAGGCCTAAAACCCAAAGTGTATTGAAATTCTAAGAAAGACTAGGAGTGTTTATTTCATCATAAATAACATGATTTATTATTTTTACCTTCTCTGTCCACATCACAGCAATCCTGGAAGAGACCTTATCTGACCTGCTGTAAAGGTAACCCACATTGCCCAGGTCCAGACTAAGCAGGTTTGCAAATTGACTACCAACACAACCAAAATGGCTTCCTATAAAACCCATTGCTGTTGCACCATAACGCAAATGTGACTTCCAGAGAGCAACAGCTGAAACTACACTAGTGTTGAATATGTCTGTCCTGAAATTAAAACACAAATATATTTCTTTAATGCTAGTGCACTGCCCAAGAGTTATTCCAGAGTGCATAAAATGCATTTTGAGGGAAAGTGTTGCCTTCAATGGAATGCTCTTATTTCCTTATCTATATCTTATCTTTTCCCCATTTCTTTTAAAAAACAACCATCTTCAGTCTATTTACATACCTTTAAGTAGTTTAGGCATAGTCTGATTCTTTCTGTTTTTCTTTTCTGGCGCGTCATCCACACTTCTGCTTGTCCCGTGCTTTCTACGCATAGGTCAGAGCAATTTTGCCTACCGCTTTCCCCTTGAAAACCCGCTTTTTAAAGTGCTAGGTAAAGGTACCCCTGCCCGTATGGGCCAGCCTTGCCAGACTCTAGGGTTGTGCGCTCATCTCACTCTATAGGCCAGGGGCCAGCGCTGTCTGCAGACACTTCTGGGTCACGTGGCCAGCGTGACAAAGCTGCATCTGGCGAGCCAGCGCAGCACACGGAACGCCGTTTACCTTCCTGCTGTAAAGCGGTCCCTATTTATCTACTTGCACCCGGGGGTGCTTTCAAACTGCTAGGTTGGCAGGCGCTGGGACCGAACGACGGGAGCGCACCCCGCCGCGGGGATTCGAACCGCGACCTTTCGATTGACAAGCCCTAGGCGCTGAGGCTTTTACCCACAGTGCCACCCACGTGCCAGTTCCAATATAGGCTTTGTTAAATCTGTTAAAACATAATGATTTAACAAAGTTCCAATATAGGCTTTGTTAAATCATTATGTTTTAACAGATGTACAAAACAGGTACAAAAATTAATAGCGTGAAGTGCAGTTCCAGCACCTCTCAGGTGAGTGCTATTGCCATTCTGAATTCTGGCACCTTTTTTTAAAAGAAAAAAAGCACTTGTTGAGGTGTAATGTATATGTTGCCAACTATATACAGTGGTACCTCAGGTTAAGAACTTAATTCGTTCTGGAGGTCTGTTCTTAACTGAAACTGTTCTTAACCTGAGGTACCACTTTAGCTAATGGGGTCTCCCGCTGCTGCCGCGCTGCCGGAGAGCACGATTTCTGTTCTCATCCTGAAGTAAAGTTCTTAACCCGAGGTAATATTTCTGGGTTAGCAGAGTCTGTAACCTGAAGCGTATGTAACCTGAAGAGTATGTAACCCGAGGTACCACTGTATCTGGCACACGGCTCCTTTAAGAGATACCTGAAGAGGGCCCTTAACAAAGATGTACTCATTCCTCCAAGCGACTCAAGATAGCATTACTGACATGGATTCCCCGTCCTGTTCCCACAACATCAGTCCTGTAAGGTAGACAAGGCTGAGGAAGAGTGATTGGCTCTGACGGAGCTGAAGGATTGAGGGTCTAAGAAGTATTATTAGTCTAATGATAAGGTTTTATATAGAAAAAAGTTGTTACAAGAGATCAGAAAGCGTCTAGCCCCACCTTCTCCCTGGTATGCTGGCTATTATTATTTTTAAATGTTGAACTAACTTCTTTGTACAAAAGGGTATTGTGAGAACCCACAGCTCCCAGATGCTGTGTATACACCATATATTTATGCGACTTCCCCCCCTGCAAAATCTGGGAGCTGTAGTTTGTTAAAGGTGTGGGGAATTGTAGCTACGTGAGGGTTAAACTGCAGTTCTCAGGATTCTATGGAGAAACATGTGTTTCAAATGTGTCTTAATACATATGGTGTGAACACAGGCTTACTGCAGCGGCAACTAGGCCATATTTAATAGGAGGGGACAAATGTGTTTCATGACTCAGACCTTTTTTTGTTCTTTTAAACATTGCTTAAATCTCAGTATGATGTTTCTTAACTTTCAGCGTTCCAAGTGCTAAATAAGAATAGCAGAGCCCAGTTTCTGACTGCAGCGATCTAAATACTGCAAAGGAACGATCGGTGCACAGTCTGGTCTTACTATCAGTAATGTACTCTCAGGAATCAGTAACACGTTGTTAAAAATGGCTTGCCTCAGCCTCTCGTTGAACACGAGATGGAAGTAGAGAAGTTGGTGCTAACCTACGCTGCAATGCCACTTATTTTAAACATGTCATATGTTGAGTATGTGTGATAAGTTGTTGTTCCATGACAAATTATGTGAGTTGATTAGTAATCAGAAATGGGCATGGAAGGGGCCTCTCAATATGTGTGTCCCCCCCCCCCATATGTGGTGGGCCTAAAAAGGGCTTCTTAGATAAAAGACACAAAGCATGAAAGCAAAGTAAGACCTGATAACCCTATTTAAAAGAGGAGCTATTAGTAAATACCATTGCTAAACCACCCAGTAAACATTTGAATGACTTTAGATTACTGTTAACCTATGGAGTGACATTGTTAATCAGACACAAGGTAGCTGTGGAGGCAATGCATATGTGTAAGTTAAGCAACTAATTTCAATTTTGCAAATATATAAAGTGGAAAAAATATGTGAAACTGTCATTTTCCATTACACCACCTTAACAATGCTAGGATACCTGGCATTAACCAATGGTTGCAGTACAGGTTTCACTGAATGCATCTTTTTTGGAGCGATACAGATGTTTGATGTTATGCTCGTCATTATTTCCTTAACCACTGATCCTAGGGAACTCCATGTAATATACAAATGTTTGTAATGCACAAATAATACCCCCAAAACTACCATAACGAAACTTAACCAAGAAAGTAGTTAGTCATATTTTAGGGCGTATGAATGTTGTACAGTATCTTATTTGTATTGGCTTTTAGTACCTGGGTCTAGGGATCAATGAATTTGTCAATTTTGGTCTCTCATTTTTCCAATCTTAAATTAAGTTTTCTACTGCAGCAGCTTGTGGAAAAAATTCTCATGAACATTTCTCATAAATTTAGTGTGAATTTCCCTTAATAAATGCATACCATTTTGACACTTTTTTGCAAAGCAATTTCCCCTAATATACTGCTTTTAAAATGTTATTTTCACTAATATGTGCATTTTAATGCACATTTTACCATAGTACTGTACTGTATATGCATGTTTGTAAACATTACTTGACTGCAGAACTGCATTGCAAAGTTTGGAGAAGTATGAATTTTAAAGGATACCTGTGGTTCAGTTTGTGTATTGTCTAGGAAGTATGGATTTCTAAGTTAACCTGTAAAAAGCAGATGTTAGGCCAGAATAATAGTAAGTGACCGTGATTACCCTGCAGTTCCTCACAACAACTCATGACGACCCTAGAGCTAAATTGGCAGGAACCTATATGAATAAAGAAACTTGCCTTAAATGAGGATAGATTATTTATCTATTTAGGCCAGTATTGTCTGGCAACAGTACTCCATGGTCTTTAATCTCATCTGCCAACTGATTCTTTCCATTGGAGATGTCAGAGATTGAACCTGGAACCTTTTGCATCTAAAGCATGTACTCTACCACTGAGAAATAGTTATTATAATTGGCCATGATTCAGGCTTGTACCCTGTGATTCTCCAGCGGTTTGACTTAACACTCACAGGTGCAATCCATTGTCTCTCCAGGCAGATGGATGCCAACAGCTACAAGAAAAAGATTAAGTTTCAGTTGCAGGCAACTGCTCACATAAAATACCACACAGACCTCATTTATAAGAACTATAAAAATTAACCTTTATATGTGTGTGAGAGAGAAGTGGGGGAGGGAGAGGGAGAGAGAGATAGATTTTCAGCAGTGCAAAAAAAACCCCTTCCTAATAATTGTAGGTCTGCCAAAGCATTTTCATACTATTCTGTCCTCATCAGAGTGATTCACTAATAAAACTTTGAATGACTCTACAGCCTGATGAGGTTAATTTATTTTGCATAAGAGTGAGGAAGCATTTATTGAGTGGGCTTAAGATTCGCTGTCCTCGTAGGGAGCAAAAGACCTAAACACTAGTGGAGTTTTCAAAGACAGAAAGATGGCAAACAAGGGAGAGTGCTGTCAGTTGACTTTTTGCTTTCATGCAATTGCTGATCGCTTTGCAACATCCTGTTGTTGTTGTTTAGTTGTTTAGTCGTGTCTGACTCTTCGTGACCCCATGGACCAGAGCACACCAGGGATGCGTTGAGACTTGAGTTGTAGATCATACCTTAGGATTTTTATGAAAATTTATTTCCCCATTTTGAATGCACCTGTTGCCCTGGTCATGTGAGATTTGCTGGAGCCAATCAGAACAGTTTGAGAGCAGAGCAAGTGAACAGTGAGTGAGCTTAAAGTAGGACTTAGCGAAACAGATGATTTGTGCCTTGCTTTCACAAGAGATACCAGACCCAGAGAGGGACAGCTGGACCCAGAGAGGGAAAATACATCATAATGATCAGGGATATTGATTCCAGGGACAGTGGATATCAGTGGTGCTGGTAGGACCTACAGGCTCCAAATACATGCAAGTAAATGTCAAATACACATGTGTAATGCACATACTCAGATACCATACTGCCATGTTTCGCCATACATACATACATACATACATACAAACCAGGCAGCCAGAAATGTAAGGAGGTTAAGAAAAGGGTACTGAAAGAAGGTAAAGTACCCCAGTCTTCCAGTTTTTCAAAACAGACAAGGCTTTCTGCAGTCTGTCTCAGGAAATATGCTAAGGAAGTAGATGAGCAAAAACAAGATGAAAATGACTGGCAACTGATGGTGAGGAAAAGCTGCTAGATGCATCACGCGACTCCAGACTAATGCTTTCAATAGATGGGCAGATAATACCATCATATTCAGAAGGACGTTTACAAAAAGCAGGAGAGAGCCGTGTGATGCTATCGGATGCATGTTTTTGTTTTTGCTTTCAAAATTCCAAACATGTGACCTTAAAAAAAAAAGGTCTATCCATACAAATGTTCTTCTATGTGATGCCTTGACTTTTGAATTATGGTATGCATAATTTTCTTGATTTTCCCCTCATGTTATTTATTTGTTAGTGAATCAGCTTCCACACACATGCCGCAAGATGATGGATAAAATTAAATAAAAACAGTTAAAACAACACTGATGAAATAAGGCCAGGCAAATTTTAAAAACAATGACATAGGCAACTGTGGTATAGACCTGTTCATCCAGCTAGGAAACGTAAGACTTCCACCAAGAGGCAAGAATAGTTTTAGAGCTTTAGCTATATCCTTATCAAGCGTGAACCTCCAATAGAAATTTAATTCTGTGCAAGCTGTGTAAGGCTCCTCTTCAAGCTGGATGCTGTATTTAAAAATCATGTGAAAAGCTCCATTGTGGACAAAATGTAGAAAATATCATGTCAGGATTAAAATAGCAACTTTTATTTCATGACCAGCGATGGTTTGCACGGGATGGGAATGGAGACAAATGTGGGAGGGGCCCTTGTTGGGTTGGGTGGGCCCTTGGCCTGATCCAGCAGGCTCTTGTGTTCTTATGGGAGATGCACAGTGCAATGACATTCCACCACACATTGTGGGTGTGTCACTATAAGTCAGGGTTGGGGAACCTTCAGCTCCCATCATCCTGGTTCTGCCCCAGACCAACATAGCAGTAATGTAATACAGTAATGTCACTGTCTTTAAACCAAAGGTTATCTTGTGTATGCTGCTGCTTTTTTTGTTGCATTGCATTGTATTTGGTTTATTTACACTGATTGTTTTACAATTTTATGTTTTATTTTTCAGCATTTATTACTGATCGCTGCTCGGAGTAAACAAGACGGGGCCAATGTAGCATGTGATCAGGAACTAAAGGACTGCTGCTTGTGGCAAGGAGGCAAACAGGAGAGAGGAGGTAAGAGGTAAGAGGAGGTAATCCTCTCACCACCATCTACAGCTACCCCCTTTGTCCTGCTAACTTGCACTGCTGAGCCTCTTACCATTTGGCAAGTCAGCCCCAGCAGCTGAGAGCAGCAGTAGTTGTGTTATCTCGGCACCTGCAGCCAATCTGCATCTGGCTGCAGCACCAGCTACAAAGCATAGACAGAGCCACTGCTACAATTGTTTTAAACTATTTCTTCAGATGAAGGTCAGTATGGAAATAATAATAATAATAATAATAATAATAATAATAATAATGCAAATAAACAAATTCACCAAATTAATTCAAAAATATTGAATTATACCTGAAAGTAGATCCTATTATTTCTAGGTGAACTGAAGGCGAATTAAGTGTCTTTTGTGTAGAACTTTGGGAGATGTTAAATTCAATTCTCTCTCTCTCTCTCTCTCTCTGGGTTTCTTCACACTTACTCTCTGTTTAATTGTTGCCATTGCAGTTACCATTTTTAACCTATCTGAAAAGTGATGTAGCTGTTTACGTTTCAAAGATCACAATTGTTGGTGGGGGGGAAATAAACAAACAATTGTTCACATTTACACTGTGTATAGGTTTCGGTGCTTTCTTAGTCTATTTTATACTTTAAGCAGAGCAGCTTGTAAAATTCTGAAGGCTGAAAAACAACACTGAAGACCACTTGAACGAATTGTGAATTAAACTGAAACAGAATGCAGTCATTGAATTGTAGAGTTGGAAGGGACCCAAAGAGGCACCTAGTCCAACCCTCTCCAGTGCAGGACTCATTTGGAAGGGGTGAACTAGGGTTGGAGCAAATTCTTTTTTGGAAGTGGAGACCTGGAACTGGAACTAATTCCTTTTTAAAATGAACTTTCCAAGCACTGTTCCTGATAAAACTGTATATTCATTATGCATTTAAGCCACCTTGAGAAGGCTGTATTCATGAAAGCTGGCTTAAAAATATTTGACTATATATAATCATATAATAAATAAAATGATCGTTGCTTAAACATTTTAGATTTTGAAAATACATTTTACAAAGCCCTTTTACAACAACAAAATAATTAGCTTTTAAGAGTCAGCAAATTGTCTGCTAGGCTTGTGTAGTAGTCTGGGCTGAACTACATAATATCTGTTTGCTTGTTTCTTCCCATGCCTACATTGGCTTAGCAAAATACTGTCATTTTCTGACTCCATCTGCTATATGTGATATGATGAATGTAGCCATTCTTCTTTCCCCATCATTACAGCTGGTCTTTGATCCAAAGCAGCTAATTTATATTTACCATCTATCAGCTACCATCATAAGTTTTAGGGAAAGAGACTCAGGCACACCTGGGCAGAATGAATTTTCTTTGATGCAGTTGGAGAATATCTCAAAATGTGATTAAGAGTCATTCATCCTACTCTTGATGGGCCACATGGGAATCATCTTTAACTTTCATAGCGGAGAGGATTTGTTTGCTTAAATCACCATAAATACTTCCAAATTCATTTGATGTTATAATCTGCTGCCATCATTAAATCACAGTCATCTAAGGGTACCTGTTTTCTCTTATATGTTGAGATCAAGTTGCATATAGCTTCCTAGGCCAGCATCTCTTTCCAACCCAACATGGAAATTAATATCAACTTAGACTGAAGTTAAAGGTTTACTTGTATTTAACAGCTGTAGATGTATGGTTACAGGATTACGTCTTCTGCAAAAACTTGTTGACATGTTAATATATTTAAGGAAATCCCTGACAGTCACAACATAGTAAAACACTCCTAATTTCAGAATTGGGTAATTTTACACAGCATAGTCACAGTTTGCATGTAGCCATAGTTAACTACTCTCAGCAGTGCCAGTTAACACTTTAGCAGGGATTGCATACAACAAGGAAGGTGATGTTCAGTATATCCAGTTCAGTCTATAGATATGTGAGGCCCTGGCTGGTGGATTGTATTGTGGAATTGTGCTCAGAGCAGCTATTTGCACGCAATTCCTTATTTAGCTGGGGATATTACTGTAAATCTATTAAACACTAATAAGAACTGAACCTATCAGGTTGGATAGAGAGAGATGCTGTCACAGGGCAGGAAATTAGTATATAAACTGAAGGTAGTATCAGCATTAAGGAAAGTAATCTGTACCTGTGGTTTGAACAGCACAACCATAAAATGGTGCAAACTGCACTTTGTTTCATCTTTGTATAAATAAAAAAATGCAAACTGGTCCATCCTCCATACCCCGCAAGTGTTCCCAGAAAAACCAGGCCATCCTGTTTTTTCCCATGAGAGCATGCTGGCCATTGGGGGCACCATGATATTGTGCCGAGATCTCACCCCTCAACCACTTTTTCAGGGCTGCAGTCTTGCCCTCCTCCCCTTTTAGGATCTGTGATTTTGCACAGGTCATGTGACTCATGAGGGAGCACGGATGGGAAGACACATGTCCCGGTTTTGCGACTCAACATATTGGAGGGTATGCATCCTCTTCATAATAGGGTAAGATTTATGAAGTATAGAAAGCTGCCTTCTACCAAGGCACACTTATTTGTCCATCTAGTGTAGTACTGTCAGCTTTGGATAGCAGCAGCTCTCCAGGATCTCAGGCAGAGAGCTTTCCGAATACCTGCCACTTGATATTTTTAACTGGAATGTCGAAGATTAAGGCCTTAAAGCAGATGGGGAAAACTTTTGGCCTTCCAAATATTAACTGAAATATGACTTCCACCATCCCCTGCAATCATGGCCAATGGCAAGGGAGGTGGAGTTGTATTTCAGCATCATCTGGAGACCCATAGGTTCCCTGCACCTGCTTTAAAGCTTTACAATGAGTTTTTAAAGTTAGCTAGTTTTAAGTTCCTTTGGGGGCCAAAAATTGAGTCAGAAATAATTTTATAAATAAACACAGTAAAAAAGAAAAGAAAAAGGGAACCTTCTACAGGCGAATCATCTGCTCTACAACTTAGCTATGGCCTCTCCCCTAATTTAATATTATATAATTTTATATTAATCTGTGCTCTGTTTTGACCTCCTTTTGTGCAAAGTGTAAGAGGCCACAAGTGTGATATGTGGGGGGCTGGTGCTTATTTGGTTTAGCATCTCAGCATTGTCTACTCAAAGGACCAGTTTCATTCCTACTGATATTTCCATGGTGGCTCAGGATGTTTCTCCATCACACTGTTGTAGCACTGCTCTGGAATGAATGCATAAGTCAGGGTGGTGGCACTGAATGAATGACCCTGTCAATTCCTATGGACACAGCTTTACTGTTAGTCCAGCATAGGGTCAGTCTGTTTGTTCTGCAATATAAAAAGAAAGGTTTATTGGGTAAGTTTCTGCCAGTTTGCATCAGGTCTTATACAAAAGTTTCCAAAGCCATGGAATATGACTGTGATTGTACTATTTTTGCACATCTCACAGGAGTGTGTTTAGGTGTGTTTACTCAGAAGTACATCCCATTGTATTCAGTGGGGCTTACTCTCTGGTAAGTATTCCTAAGATTGAAGCCTGATGATTTATAAAACACATGTTGGAAATGCTCACAAAGGATTTCAAATATATCATCTCAGTAATTCTTAGAACAAAAGGATCACAGCAGCCATATAACTTTGGCTAGGATTATTCTCCCCATTTTTCAGAAAGGGGCTGAGGCTAAAAAGAATAGTCACTAGCATAATACCATTGGGTGAGTTAAAGAGTGGGTTGAAATCTGCACAGTGGCTCACACTCTTAGCCACTATGCAATTATAATATAATATAATATAATTAATATAATATAATATTTTAAATCCACCCATCTGCCTGGGTTTCCCCAGCCACTCAGAGTGGCTTCCAACAGAATATTACAGACACAATAAAACATCAAACATTAAAAACTTCTCTAAACAGGGCTGCCTTCAGATGTCTTCTAAAAGTCAGATAGTTGCTTATTTTATTACAGATTGTGCTGAAAGTTTCAAACCAACTCCCATTCCATTTGACTTGCAACAAAGGGAGAGAAGTGACAGTAGGGCCCACTCCATCAACCCAACTGAAAGACCAGCTCCCCTGGGTTTCTCCTCTTCCCCGGACTGTTTCTATGCAAGCTGGTCATTAGAAAAACTTAGCAGCTTTGGGACCTGTTGCCTGAGTTTGCCTTTCTTCGTCTGCATGCCCTGTATTTCATTTGTGCCATGTGTATTTTAGACTGTAAGGCCCGAGGGCATGGGCTGTCTTTTTTATTATTGTTTTTATCGATCTGATGTAAGCTGCTCTGGGAACCTTTTCAGCTGGCAAGTGGGGAAAAGCAAAGGTCCCTTGAAAGAAACACTCTTTAGATTGCTCACATGGAGGCGAGCAGGTTGCTTGCAGGCACAGCAAAATGTACAGGTTGCAAAGGTGTTGCAAAAGGAATGCAAATACAAATGGATGTGGGTGGTAGAGGAAGGGTGGGGGGAAAGGGATTGTGAAGAATCACAGGATGCAAAGAAGTGGTGAGACATAGAGGCAGAGTGCGATATGGGTGTATGCATATCTGCTCAGGTAGGCAGTCTTTGTTAGAGAGTGCGGTGGGGCAAAGCAGGCTGCTTGTTTTGTTTTGGCCGTGTTTATTATGTCTTTTCCTAGATACTGTGAGGAATGAGATTATAGGGGAGCGGCAGAGAAGAGAAACAGGAAGAGATGGATGAAAGCCTTAGGGTTAACATGCATGTACACCCACACAAATGCACACGCACATCCCTAATCACATCCACACTCTTACACAAACTAATCTCCTGGGACCACATGTCTTGGAACAGGAAGGCCTCCTGCCTGGGGTGCTTCCACTGCTAAGCCACCTGCTCTCCCTGCTGTCAAAAAATCACCAGAGTTAGAGGAAGCACGGCAAAGAAGTGGAATAAACAGTGATCCTTGGAGAAGGTTTCTGGGGGGCAATGGTAGATGTTTATCCCATGACACATTCCATGTTCATTCGTTAGGTATGATTTGCAAAAGATTGGTTGTATGCATGATGTCACACCGCAAAGGGCTGCTGGTAATGTTTCCTTGTGTGAAACTTTAATGCATTCTTTAGAAGAGATTCTCCTTCCTCTCTTCTCTACCCACTCTGTCCCTTCTGTTATCTCATATTAGCCATAGACCCTCCAAAAAAAGTTCAGGAATGACTTTGAATCAGACATTTTACAATTGTGTTGTTGTTTTTTAAAAAAGAAATTATCTAAAAAAACCAGACTGAAGGGTTTAATTAACAAGCTCCAAGTAATAGTTAGACCCTTTCCCCCTCTGCTATCAGCTTTCACTTTTATTTACGATGGGAGTCCCCCTTGTATCTCCTTTCCCACAGGACCCACTATCACTAATATTTCTGTGATCTGTGAATAAACCAAAATTTAAAGTTAGTTACTTACAATCAATGCAAATTAATGATTTCTTTTTTTAAAAAAAATATTTCAATCAGGAAAAGCAGCTTTGTAGTCGAAAATCCCACGCTGGCCTTAGAGTGGGAGTTTTTCCAGCCTCTGCTTAAATCCAAAAAAATACTGCAATCTTCTGGCACAGGCTCACTGTAATGCTTTAAAAACAATTTAGCAACTGTCATTGCTGTAATTACAGTAACTAATTACCATCCTTAGCAAACAAATAGCTTAACATAATACGCAAGCCGAATCAATTTTGAAGAAATGCAAATTCCGAAAGCAAAAAAGGGCATTTTGGCAAACCTGAAAGAGAAGCGGGAAAATAATACACTTTGTTTTATCTCCACATAATTCCCAGGGAATATCATATCATAAATATTTGCATTCAGTTCTTATCAGGACATTTGCATTTGCTTCCTTATCAGTCTGCAGGCCGGACTCTGCCAGATAGAGAGTCGAGCTCCACACCATGTACATATTTCTAATGAATCACGTCTCAGGCTGAGAGAATATTTTGGCTGGAACTTTATCACTGAGATGAAGAGGTCATTTACTCTCCAAGTCAGTTCATCTTGGAATTGTCTTGAGATTCCAATGTGATTCAACTGCCTTTCCCCCTTTCCTTTTCAGAAAACCCAAATAACCCCAAACCTGAATTTTCTTAATGTTGGTAATGTTGCCACATTCAAACAGCCTTAGCATACATCTGTTTATTCCTTCCTAAAAATGTAAATGTTTCTGCTGAGGTTTTATAGTCCAGATATTGTACCCTACAAACATTGATATATCATAGTGTCTTGCCAGACATAAATATCAGTGAGTTTTGAATTAAAGATGAGATCTCGGCTGAGGCTTGTTCAAGAATCCTTACTGTGAAATTTGGCAGCAAATCTTTTCTTTTTCTTTTTTTGGTGATAGAAGAACTTTTTCTACTTGGTTCAAGAAAAAGAACTTTAAGTCATGATGCATCAGGAATATGTGATATTTTTGTATACCTGTTAGTGCCATTTTTCTTAGTAGGGTATTCAGAAATCAGTACTGAAGACTTTTGCCCCCAGTCCATTAAGATCCACCCTTGAAGACCCTGTGTTTTCCCTAGTTAGGTATAAAATCAGCTAGCAGTTTATGTTCTGAGAAGAAATAGATGTTAGACAAAGAGACGTGAGCCAGGGGACTTAAGTAATTATTGGCTGGGTGGGTACAAGGCATTGAAAGTGATGATGCCTACTTCTCAGGAAGGAAGGAAACCTGAGCACCCCTAGTTGTAGAATCGCTCACGATTAACAGTGGTGCTATGATTTATTTTACATTAGATCCTGTGTAAAATGTGCTACAAAATCAGAACTGGAGGAAATGTAATCTAAATAGGCTTGCTTATTACAAGGGCGCTAATATTTATCTTCTTATTTTTTACATATCAAATAATTTCAGCAAGTAAATTAACAACAGAACAACACAAACAGAAATGGCAGGTATTAAACTTGAGAAAAGGTGTCGGTTGTGTTTGTTCTTTATGAAGATGGCTTGAAGTTAGCTTCACTTTATTTTCCATATCCTGCTTTGGTTTATTTATTTGAGCACAAATTGCAGTTTCTGGTCCATCATTATTCAAATGACTGACAAAGCCCATTTGTACCCAGGGAAACACTGTATCAACTGTGTACATATGGACTACTCCCATTGTCACAACTTCTGTTGTTTCTGATAATAGACATTCGCTAGCAAAGGGATAAGGGAAAAGAAAGTACCAAGAGCTTGGATGGGGGAAGATACAGTGCTTTTGTCTGTAGGGTGCCCAGATGAAAGGGGGACAGGGATCCTGGATTGAATGCTTGTAGAGAAGAGGGAAAGTTGGCAGGTGCAGCTTGTCATGAAGGGTTGAGGCAATCCGCACCTGCTGAAATTCCCTTTTGCACAGGTACAAGAGCTCTGTTCTCCATTGCATCTGGTCGCCCTATTTCTCTGCCAGCAAAAAATAAAGCCTGTAAGAGCAGGCAAGGAGAAGAACCTTCCAGCCAGTTCTGCTGTATGTAAGGCAATCTTGCAAACTGGTCAAATAATCTGGCCTTGTCATGATTGTACGCCCAATAATTTCTAACAGCAAGGGCACATGAAAGAAGTGTCCCTGGGGTCCATCCTGCAACCATGCTTCTCCCTTTCCCCAGAGGAGTGATGAGGAATGTATATCTTTGGACTCTGCACTCATATGAGTTTCAGCCAGCAAGGCCAGTGGTCAGGGTTTGTGGGGGGAGTTGTACAACAATATCAGGCAGGGCACAGGTTTCCCAGTTCCGCTATAAATATTCAAGACTAAGTTTCCTCTGCAAGCACGCTATGGTTTTCTTGGCACATGGATTAAAATAACTTAATCCACCTATCCCAGTATTGTCTGCTTGCTTGTCAGTGACTCCTCAGGGCATTTTGCAGGGGTCTTTTGTATCATCACATGCTTGATATCATCTGACCAAGGGCTGAACCTAGAACATGCAAAGCATGCACTCTGTCTCTGACCTGTGTTCTCACCCAATATTTTGAGTAGCCTTTGACACCAACAGTGGTGTATCTAACAGGATATTTTATTTCAACAGGCTATTTTAGCCACTTAAAAAGCAAACAAAGAAACAACAAAAAATCATTATAAAAACCATGCACAACAATCTAGTTATAGACAGCAATAACTACTGTTGTCTAAGGCCCAGACTACACATTGCACATAAACCCATGTGTGAGTAGTAGCCCTATGACTCCTTTAAATGAAGAAAAGCCACTTCCAGTGGGGGTGGATGGAGCAGGCATCTAACCCCTTCTCTGCCTGCTATGCCTCTTCCCCAAATACTCCCCCTTATGTGAATATTTAAATTTATGGTTCACCAAGGGGATGTAGAAAGGTTAAGCAGTTCTCCCCTTGCTTTTTGTCCTTCCAGGAATAGTCCCCCTCATTTAAGGGGGGGTTTAGGTAACAGTTCATGTATCTGCAGGTAAGTATGCTTTATGCCTGTAGATACCATATTTTTCCATGTATAAGACTTTATTTTTTCCTAAATTTTTAAAATAAGGGGTCATCTTATACAGTGGTACCTCGGGTTAAGTAATTAATTCGTTCCGGAGGTCGGTTCTTAACCTGAAATTTTTCTTAACCTGAAGCACCACTTTAGCTAATGGGGCCTCCTGCTGCCGCCGCGCTGCTGGAGCACGATTTCTGTTCTCATCCTGAAGCAAAGTTCTTAACCCGAGGTACTATTTCTGGGTTAGTGGAGTCTGCAACCTGAAGTGTATGTAACCTGAAGCGTATGTAACCCGAGGTACCACTGTACATGGATAGTGCATAGTGCGTTTTCTTAATTTTGAGTCCCCCAAAATAGGGGGCGGCTTATACACAGGTGTGTCTTATACACGGAAAAATACGGTATCTAGTATTTCTGTATGACATAGATTGAAGTGATTATGCTGCAGGTAAGCTGTGGTTGGAATAACTGAATGGGAGGAGGAAAAGTAAGAGGAGCAGAGGAAGTTAGTTGTTCTCCCCCCCTCCACTCCTCTCATTTTTCTTTAATAGAGTTATAGATCTTTGTCTTTCATCTACAAAATCCATTAGTAAACCCAAGGGGGGGGGAAGCATGACAAATATTAAACTAGATCAAAGATCCAACAATCAGCGGAAATATAAAACAGATACAAGCAAGTAGTGATGATTGGTCCAGAGTCCAGGGTCTTCTAGGAATACTTTAGCACAATATTGTAAGGGTTTACTTTTCAGGTTTTTCTTGGTTTAATTCGGTGAAAGGAAATAATAGCTATGGCATAATATAAAAAGGAGAATTCACTGGATGCCTAAATTCAGGTTTGAGGCAAATGCTCTATAGTGAGAGAGCCCTGGCAGAGATTTAAAAGCATACAGCAAAATAAAGTGTGGAAATATAGACTTTAAAATACCCCCTTCTACTGTAAGTCGCTTCCAAGTTCCCAACTAACCTTGACATACAGAGAAACCACGCATTTGCTAAAATGGTTTACTTACAAACTCTTCAAAGTTCAGATTCATGTGCTTTTCTATACAGCAGCAAAAAAAAAAAAAAAAAAGGTCAGTGTAACTTAGGTTCCAAAATGGTAAATGTTTCTAAATTATTTGTACAGAAATAAAAAGATGGCTTGCATAAGCCACACGGTCTAAGCTTGGAGCATCCAGCTTAGACCTTCTTACTGTAGGGTTCATATGGTTGAAGTGAGAGAATAAGAGTTTGATAACCCTTCCTCCCAAGGTTAGGGGAATTGACCTAGCTAAGCTTGGCAGAATAGCTTACTCTATGGAAGGCATGGCCAAACTTGGCCCTCCAGCTCCCATCATCCCTAGCTAACAGGACCAGTGGTCAGGGATAATGGGAACTGTAGTCCCTAAACAGCTAGAGGGCCACGTTTGGCCATGCCTGCTACGGTCTTAACCCCTTCATGCATTTATTAGACTTAAGCACGTTGAATACAAGGCGGATTTATCCCACAGTTTCCCAAAGTCTATAGACAGTGTCAGATTAATCATTCTCAGAGCAGGCCCAATCAAGCAAAGGGACTTAAGTCATTCATGACCATCTTGTCAATTAATATCAGTGGGTCTGCTTTGGGAGAAGAAAAGGCTAAGAAGTAAGCACAAATGCAGAATGGAGTTCCAAGGATGGTTGTACACCTCCTGGCAAATCCTGCAGCCAAGCTGGTGCCAATCATATTGCTCTGGCTTGCAGTCGTTTGACTTTGGTGGAAGTGCACTCCATTGTCTCTTGAGACAGATGGACGCCAACAACAACCATCTTTTAGGTGCATATTGAAACATCCTAAAATGGATAAAACTCATTGTATACCAGCATGCCAGAGAGAAGTCTTAAACTTTGCAGAACAACTCTTGGACCCATCATTAGGGAGCATTCAAACTGGAATTAGGAAATGTTTGAGCACTGGATTCTGCCAAATGTGTAAACTGATGACGAAAGTACTGGGACTGATGTCTTTTTATCATTCCATTCCTTGAAGTTCATGCCCTATTCAAAACCATTTCCCTCACTGTTTGGGGTTACTGAGAAGGTTACGTTGCCAACAACTTGCAGACTGAAAACATATATTCCCCATATGCAAGAGGTCCTCATATTCATTAGCTATCGATGATCTTGCTTTCACAGTTATATCTTAAAGATATCTGGTGGCATTCATCCCAGCTGGCTGTAAAGTATAGTGGACTCTTATCTATATTTGATTTAGTTACTAGCTTGGTAGCCTGAACTGGATCCCAGAACCTCAGAAGTTTGTATTGTAACTCAATATAAAGCCCCTTAGTGTGGAGTTGCATAGGAATGCAAGGAAGCATTCTTGAGCCAATTTCCACTTCTCTCTGATCCAGTATGCTACTATCTCCAAAATGGATTTGGCCAAGTGTGACTGGCCTTTGGCATGTTTTTAAACTGCTGCTACCCACTATAGGCCCTGCGGACTAGAAATCAAATTCATTAATTAGCGAAGTGTTTAAGCCCATGGCATAGGTGGTAAATGTGGGCAGCCTACGGGACTGGCTATTGCACAATGTAAGACCTACACATTCCGTTCTGCCTCTTCTCCCCAGCTTAGTAGACTAGCAGTAAAAATATTGGCAGGAATTCGAAGTAGCGCTAAGCAGATTGCACCTTCAATTTCTTCATTTCTGCTTGCCTAATGGAACAATCTGCCCTCTCCTTCCCCCATACCGCACTGGGAGATTCTCCCAACCACAAGAGGAGGAGGAGGAGAGGATGGATAGCCTCATTGTACTAGCAGCATTCCTTGTGCAGACTTCCACTGGCAGATTCATTATTTGAATCCCGCCCATTTTCTATCACTGATGATAATTACATTTATTTGTCTCTTACTACATAAACAATCTCACAGTGACATACAGTGTTAGAAAATGCATATTTATATATACATTTACAAGCAACCTCCAAAAGAATAAAGCATTATTATTTTTTGCTAGAAGTGCTCATCCTGCAATATTATACAATCCTCGCACGGCATTGGGAACTGCCTATGTACTGTAGTGCACACTTGAGTGGCAGTATCTCATACTACGCACTTGACACTAGGCACCCTCACCGCAACCACTGCCGTCACTGGAGTAAGTTTATCACATCTTAGAATTCGGGCAGGTAAGTTAGCTGGATGAAATACCTCCAAGGAAGCCTATGAAAGCTGCTTTGAGCTTCAGGTGAATAATGGGGTGTAAGTCAGGAGGCAGACAGTCAGACAGAATAAAGAGAATAAAAATACGTGTTAAAATGAAATGCTGACATTTTAGAGTCTCGTATGTGATGGGCAAGGAAACTCTGCTTCAGATGAACTTGACACCACTGCAGTGTTACTGTAATATAGCCCAGCAGCTTCATTAGTGAACCCTAAGCCATTTTCCTGCCCCATTTTTTTGTCTACCGAGTTGAAGTTAAAGGGAAGTTGCAAAAAAGTCACAGCAGATCCTTTGTGGAGTATTCACAAACTCATCTGGCATAGAAATCATCTCTATCTTTCTTGCTTTATCATTTGTTTTAGCTTTGTCTTTGAGGTGGGAAGGGCTTATAGTTAAGAGGCTATTATCAGACTGAAGGATGCAGGAAATCCAAAATATTTATGTTTGTCTGTGGCACATGGACAAGAAACAGTGCTCAGGAAAAGGGTTTTCTGATTAAGTGATTGAAAACACTCTGGTGTATGTTAATGGTTTCTTCTGTCCAATAGATAACATCACCTCCAGCCTTATCGCTGTTCTTGAACTTACTTTAAACATTCTCTTCTGCTCTTCCAATTATATTTGATGCACTTTTAGGCATCCAGTTTCCTTGCTGCTGCTCATCTCATTTATTTGCTTTCTAATTTTTATCACCAGGCTGGGTGTAAAAAAGGGGTGGGTGGGGAAGGAGCCTTTGAGAGATCCTTGAAGTGAAATACGTTACAGAGTGAAATTAATTTAAATGGAATTAAATCACAATTTTGCAGGAAAAGAAAATTATTTTTATTTTGAATGCTGTTGTGTGGTGTTGTTTTTTTTAAAAAAACATTATGTTTTTTTAAAATAACTTTAAATTCCTGCTACCATTTTCACTGCATGAGTGATATGAACGACGCTGAAAGTAAAGATAAATCCAGATATGGCCATTATTGGAATGGAAAAGCATTGGTTAAAATCATGATAATTAGACCATAAGTAAGTAAGGGGTAGCTAAGGTTAGGCAACATTTCTATGATAATGGCACAAAATTAGGTATTTATATATACCATCCTTGAGAAATGTTGTATGCTGAATATTAATCATTATACACATCCTGGTCAACATTATTTCCCTCCTCTTCATCCCCTTTTTTTCTGCTTTCACTATTTACAGTTCCATATCTATTAGATCCAGAAATAATTATTGATGCAAATAGGAATAAAGGCTTAAAGGGACACATGGGCAGGGGAAGGATGAAGGAAAAGACACTTTTTCAAGGTTAAATGAATGAAAAGAATGTTTTTAAGGTCCCAAGGTATCCCTGTAATAAATTAAGAGATCCCAATGGTCTTAAAAAGTGTGTTAGAAGAACTAGGGGTTCACTTTTTAGAGCTCAGCATCTCCACTCGGAACCTCAGCTGTGTCTCTCATTCTCTCTCCACACATTACTGTAGCTCTCAGCTCAAATCAGCATATCCCTCTGCAGCAAAGTTCTGCTCCCAAAGCACTCCAGGCAAGATGGTGCAGTCAGTTTTTGGGTTCTCACAGAAATTGACTGCATCACTCCTGCCTCTATCAGTCTGCACTGGCTGCAACAGTAGTCTTTTTGACCTGATCATGCATGAGTAACCCACTTGTGTATATCACTTTAATGATTCTGCACATGTTTTGCAAGACCCCTGAAGCAGAGAGCAGCCACCATTCTGTGCATGACCTCAGTACCGTTCACATGATGCCTGCTCTCTCCTCTCTGTAAGGCCTTGAACCCTTAAGAATAGGTTAGTTGTGAGGTTTCCTTTAAATTGTTTAAGAGTTATGCATTTCCCCAACAGTATGAGTTCCTTGTCTAAGTTCTTTTAGATTATAAAGGGCTATAAGTTTGTTCCTGAGCTACTGGCACCATCCGCCATTTTGAGAAGACTGCTGTGGTGCTGAGGTGAAATAAGAAGAGTCCGTTTTCCCTCACTGACCAGCAGAAATATCAGGCTTCAAGGACAGATTCTATGGTGACAACCAGAAAAGGAACATCAGAACATAGGGAGGCTGGTGTTCTTGTTTATTTGTGAATGTGAATTGTATTATTTATGTAATATTCCTACTTATATATGTGATTGAGATAACATAATTTTCAAACACCAGACGACAACAATATTCTGTTTGTCACCATAAAAGTCCTTTGGTGTGGAGCGCGACAGATATCCTGAAAAAAAGAACTTTGAATTGAGATAAAAGAATATCCCTCTCTTCTGGGTTCCCTTGGGGATAAAATGGGGGTGGATAAAGATGGATCTTAGGACCTTTTCCCTCAACATCCAAACTGTTCCTCAGCTTGACTGGGTTTGTGGGTCAGCAGATTTTTGGAATAAGCTGACTTCTCTTCTTTTTCTCCCTGTTGTTGGGCTCGGGTTCCTGTTAGCAAGGCTCTTGGGATAATATGGTATATGGTTACAGCACTGAGATTTGTGTCTGATAAGTTTCAGAGGCAATCCAACATTTTTTATATGGATAAAGAATGTGAATGACAAAAATCACCAGCTACATATACCTGTAACACCAGTTCGCACTTCAGAAAACACACACACACACACATTAGAAAAATAGACAGGTGGAAATATTAACATAATATTTGTGTTATTTATGATACTATCACCTGAAATGTTCCTCACTATTCAGTGCCCAGAATATTAGTACTTTTGCATAGTGGTCTAGAATTAAACATACTCCATAGGAAAACATTGTGTATCATCAAAATACTTAGGAGTATAGTTAGGTAATTGTAGATTCTGGACTTAATGGAGGTGAGGGATCCTCAAACCCTCCTGGGTTTGGGGTCCTTCATGTTCATTCTGCTGAGTGGGTCCCTGGATTTCTGCCCCCAAATCATGCCCTTGCACAACCAGGAAATAATAGTTATGAGAACAAAGTAAGTGAGGGAAATAATTTCTTTTCATTTGGATAACAAATGCAAAACCTGGCAGAAATCATTGCAGAAAAGTTTGTGATTCAATTTGGAGAACTGAGGAAGTTTTCGAAATGTCACTTCAGAAGCAACCTTATTTTTTTTTAATCCCATATGCTTCTCCTCCATCCGCCAGCTACAGTAATCATTATTGTCCTTCCTAGACTCTCAGACAGAAGCAGAGAAAAGAAAGTATGTCCTCTTTGCATCTAGAAAGCTTATTACTGATTGAAATATCATCTTTGGTAAGTCTGTTTTATAGTCACTAATTGATATCGTCGGCACAAATGGAGGCGTCTTGTCAGGAAACCCGGCTTGTTTTCACATCCAGTATACTTAAAATTGGCTCATTCTTAGCTTCTCTCATAGAAAACCTCCTATTTTGATTTATGAATGTTTTCAATTTTTTAAGATTCTCAGAAATGTTGGTTCACCTGTATGTAGAGAGATAGCTTGTTTGGCTAACTGCCTTGAGTGACTGAGTGCCAGGTAATGAATAATGCCACGTTCAATATTCTAAATTTGTGTTCCAAATTCTGAATTCGGAATGAGCCACATGGAAGTACACTGATAAGTGACTGATTTTTACTCCCAGGATTGTCTTATTTTCAACTTTAAAATTTACTTGCTTTACTTCACTGAAAGCGTTTTTGAATGGGGGTAGGGATTTAAAGTGATACTCCACAATAAAATTTGTCTTTCTTTCCAAACTTCAGAAGTAACACTGATGAATTAAAGACAGGTAAATTAGTAAAATTCATTATTGCAAACTAAAAAGTCCAGATTCATGCAGAGCTATACGCATTAAGAAAATAATGTTAAACTTGATATGATGGATATTACCCAAATATTAAAAAATGCCTCATGAGGGCAGTCCTTCTTTGAAAATAAACATAGGTTGTTATTTGACAGCATTAAAAAACATCAACCCTACATTATTCTTCATAGACAATCAGAGAAGTGGTCTTTAAAATCAATTATGTGCAAATATTTGAGACACTTAACTTTAATATTCAGTACCTTCAGGTATAGAAAAAACTTGCTTTCTCTCCTTCCTATGTGCTAGATCATATCCTACATAAGTTGATTTCTTGGATGTGTGTGCTAACCAGACAACATATTGTTGAAAGGTATCAGTATAATAAAACTGATTTTGAATAAACAAGTAACGTCAGAGATTATAGAGGAGAAACACAACAGTTAACCCGGGCAATTAAAAACACAAAGCCCTAATCATTTCCCAAGGTCATCACTGACTGAACAAATCTGTGACCTGAGTGGAGAACTGTGTTGAAAAATTTGGAGCAGTTGTCAATTTTAAAGGCTTTTTTGCAAAGTGCAGATTAGGTAGGTTCAACTTCAGATGTGAACTGAATTGAATTTCTCACACATTCCTAACTAGTACACCCCAAGACTGAATGATATCGATGCATAAAAATATTACCATGCATGTAGATGAGTAAGTGTTGGAAAGAAGGCTAGGACCCTTGTCTCTGATATCTAGTTTTCTTTGGGATGTTCTTCTTCTATGGTGGAAGCATTCGCCATGTGAGGACCCATGCCCACATGCAGCCTACAGTAGTAGAACCCAGACACAACTTCTGTGAAATCCGGGTTTCTCTTTAGATCCAGGAAGTTCTCTTTTCTACCTGCTTACCACATCTTCAATTTAAAACACTCTTATACCACTTGAACAGATAATCCTGAGAATTATAGTTTGTTAAGGGTGCTGACCTCACAGACCCACAATTCTAAGCATCCCCAGTATAATCCATGGCAGTTGAAGTGGTATAAGAGTACTTTAAATGTATGGTGTGGATGTGACGTCTGACCACATCTCCCAGCAAGCAGAGTTCCAAGTCCTGTTGATTCTTGGCTATATATGATATCTAAGAATACCACACAGCTTTTATAATATGGATGGACAACCTGTGTCCTCGCCATGTGGTTGGATGCTAGCTCCCATCAGCCCTACCCAAAATGGCCAGTGGCCAGGGGTGTTGGAAATAACAGTATTGGGAGGGGGCACAGTTCTGCATTCCTTCTCTACAAGCTACGAGTTTGAAGCAGCATATATTTCAGGCTCACTTTAAAAAATCGTGGGGCATTGGGAAATAGCTTTAAATGTTTATGGATACTGTGCCATATGGGGACTACCTCTTCATGAGCTGAGACAGGCTGGGATCATACACTCTCCATTTCTTCTTCAATCCGTTTTACCAATCTCAAAACTGATTCTGATAAACAGCATCTGTTTACGCTCAAGATGGCAGAAGAAAAACTTATGCTCTTTATTTTATTTGAAGATTGTGCATAAATTGTGTTTTTATTGCAGCTTAAGTAGGGTATATGAGGTTTCCATTACTTTAGCAATTATGCTAAGCTGATGAAAGCAAAGTAAATAATCCAACAACTGTTTATGCATTGTGTTAGTGTTATATGAACACTGCACTAACTCAGTGAATTTAGAATTTTACAAAGGTTATTTCTTTCCTTTCTCTTTTTTTAAAAATAGGGCATAGTAATCCCACTGTATCAGTGGCTCTATCCCCCTTTTTGAGTAGAGTTCTGCTATCCCACAAATTGGATGGAAATCTCATTAGTGGAGCTATAATGAGCTGGCAACGAAGCCCCTTCAAGCTTGCGTGCTTACGGCCATTTGCCTGTTTGTCTTACTCTTCATCATGAATCTGAAATTGCCCATTAGGATTGCAATGAAGGGCGAGTCTGAAGCTGCGATACTGACTGTGTCGCCAAACAGGCTAAAATCAAACAAACCCAAAGGGAAGCTGCAAGGATTTTGTGCTTTTGTGTCCTCGGGTCAGGCAGCATCACAATATATATGAAAAGGAACAGAGATATGATGAAGAAAAGGAGGGATGGCATCAAAAAAGGACTTCTGAGTGTAGAGTTGTGGTATTTTGTTATGTCTTTATTCGTGGAGCGAGTGAAGCTCACTTTGAAAGCAATCTTAACAACAACCTGATGCAGTTTATTTTAACTGCAAGTGTAATATAGTGGCTAAGCGAATGAGTAGTAATCCAGGAATTTACCAGTTCAAATTGTAGCAGCTACAAATTCAGTGTGTAACCTTAGGTGGTTCACTATTATTGCAGCATTCTCATCTGCAGTATGGGAATAGTGGTCCATCATGCACTGTTCATGGACACATTACATGAGTCAGGAAGTACACATTTCCTGGCAAACATGGGTCCTTACACTTTTGTGCCTTGAATATTGTGAACGGGGGGACAGGGAAGAATTTCTGTGGAACAATGGCCAATAGAGAGATACAGGTGGTGGTCATTTTGCATGCATCCAATCGACACACAACTGCCAACATGTGTCTGGCTTTCGGCCCCAGAAGGGGGTGGAATGGGGTGGCAGCAGAATGGGCTTATGCACGACCGCTGGTGTGCACAATGACCTATAACACAACCCCTGTGCAAACAGGAAGTTGCCTGTACTAATATTTCTGCCTATTGCTTTCCCACTGCAATTCCCACCTTCAGCTGCTTTGTAAAACTAATAGAAGTGCAAAATCTGAAGAATAGCTATGTTCTGATGTGTGCTTTAGTCAAGGAGATGCAAATTAGGTTGGTTAACTTAAAAATGTGGATCAAATATAACACTGCCACCACCACCATACCTATATCATAATTACTATCATCAACAACTGTACCATATATAATGTGATACAATACAGTATATATATTTATTTATTATAACAATATCCTGCCTTTCTTCCACCATGGAACTCAAGAAAGTGTACTTACAGTTCCCCAACAATCTCCTATCAGGGCACTGACCAGACTCAGACCTGCTAAACTTCAGCAATATGGCTGCATCCTGCGCCTTCAGTCCACGCCCTAGGTAGAGAATATCTGAGGAATAGCCTAGGTTTTATAGCAACCCCCCCAAAAAAAACCCATGCCCAATTCATCTGTTAATTGCAATAGTGTGGGATTCATTTCCACATGGTAAATGGAGCAGACATGCTGGGATGGGGAAATGATATTCCACCTCCCAAATAATTTGGGACAAGACCTAGGGAAGTGGTTCCCATGTTGTATTGGACTGTCATGGAAGACTATTGTTATTTTGAGGAGATTTAGGTGGTATCCAGCAATGCTCCTTTTGCGTCTAGAAATCATGTGGGCCTGTGGCCTTTAAATGGTTAATTCTGTTTCAAGCCTGCTATTCACAGCTAGATATATAGGCTTTGATGGCACTGTGTGGGATTCTTTAGCTCTGATATGCTGGCACCTGCAAAAGGGTGTGTCAGCTAGTCTTAGAAGTTGTCTATGTTGACTGCCCGCCAAGTAGCCTTTCATTTTGGTGAAGTAGCCTTTCATTTTTATGAGAAACTGATGTGTTCCCACCGAATGCCAGATGCGGCTTGTTGTTGTTGTTTAGTCGTTTAGTCGTGTCCGACTCTTCATGACCCCGTGGACCAGAGCACGCCAGGCACTCCTGTCTTTCACTGCTTCCCGCAGTTTGGTCAGACTCATGTTTGTAGCTTCGAGAACACTGTCCAACCATCTCGTCCTCTGTCGTCCCCTTCTCCTTGTGACCATATGTAAGATGCGGCTTACATAACTCCAACAATATATAAGCCCTGAGAACACCTCTGTTGGTAGAAACTCTATGCAAATCTTTCTGGAGAGTGCTGCGTACCATCCAAGCTCCAGTTTCAGGAGTCATGTCTATTGCTGATGGGAATCCCAGCAGCCAGAAGGGCGTAAGATAATTGCAGTGCTTCATAGTTTTCTTTGGGCTGTTTAATAAAATCTTTAGTGTTCACCCCATCTGTGTCTTCGTTACGCTCCAAATCCAAAAAGAACCTCTGCTCTTCAGCAGAAAACATGTTTCTACTGTGATGTATGGACTGAACCCAAGATTAAAGCTGCCAATATGTATGACAATGCTTTGTATATCTCTCTTGTGGCAGCACCAACTTTACCTTCTGAGGTAAGGCAGGCAGTGACAGTGATGTTTCAGTGCCTGCTAAAATTGTATTTGTTCTCTGAGGTCTTTTCTGGCTATTGAGTGCTTTGTCCCAGCTTGTTTTCTGTTCAAGTTATTTCTTTCTCTCTGAGTCGTGGATATGGCTGAATTTATTGTTTTAATTGGATTTTTAATGATAATGTATTTTAATGATTTTTATTATTTGTGCACTGCCTTGGAACATTCTGTGCAAGGCAGCATAAAACATTTTAAGTAAATAAACTGTGTACAGGATTGCAGTTTTATTTAACATACATAATACTGGAAAAGGGAAGGAAAGCAGAGGAACCAAAGAGAGAATGAAAGGGGGTGAGTGGGAATAGCATTCTCAAAGCAAGAACTTATTCTCGGTCTGAGGAAAATGCACCTTATCTTTGGAGGTGGTGCCAGAACAGTATTCTGAATAAGACTGACATTCTGCAAAATAAAAGGGGGTGGGGCTGGCATCCACCTAGGCTCACTGTTCATTGCAGAATTTACACAGAAGTAGATCTACAACTTAGTTCTTTTCATTTATTGTCACCTGCACTGTAGTGAAAAATGTCCTCATCTTTTACCCACTTACCAACTACATTTTTCCTTCCAGAAATGAAAAACTTCTGTGACAAAGACTATCCCACAAAAATTATGTTCTCATTGATAGGCTTTTGCGTCCAACGTTAAGGGGTTTTCAAGCAAAAAACTAAAAACTTCAACAAGTGCCCTGCTTCTGACACAGGCCTTGTATTGGAACATTTTACCACCCTCAAACACATTTGAATTGACTTGGCATAGAATTATACTCCATAAAACTATATATTTCAGTTTCATACTACCCAATGTCAATTTTGTACTACCTTGGAAATCATGTAGTCATAAAACTATGTCCAATTTTTAATTTTCTTAGAAGAGGGCTAATATATATACTTTTTTAAAAAATGAAAATCAGATATGCATTAGAATATTTCCTGCAAATTGCAAAAGTGGCCAAAACACAGGCAGCACGCCTGGAAGGGATGGATGCAGAAATAAAAGTAAAGATAGATTTCATTCTGTAGAGAGATGAAAAAGAAGCACCGTAGAAAGAAAGAAATGTCCAGCTTTATGAGCTGCAGACTATTTTAAATTTGAAGCTATTTAAACCTACTGCTTCTTTAAAAAGGAAGTTGATGAAGTAGAGCCCTTAATAAACAATACAGCAAAAGCATCCTGGCATTTTTCGAAGGAAAAAAGTGTAAAATTTTGTAAAAATAGAAAACTAATGATGTTTTCAATAAATCTTGTTTAGAAAAGGTTATTTTTGTTTACGCTCAAGTTCCCAAAACAAGTTTCTAAGGTGCAGGAAATAGCTAAAGAAAAAAGAAGAAAATATGAACAAGAAATAATGCTGAGGAAAAAGATTTTTCATATTTAATGTTGATTCTACTGTAAAATAACTATAATAAATATTTAAAATAGAGAATGAATAACAATTACAGTTTTTAAAAAGTATGTGATGTTATGAAGTAGGAAATTGTTCTAATACTGATTTTATTTAATCATAGAATTAAGTAAGCAGTACTTTTTAAAAACAAAGGGAAGGTGTTTCAAAATAAAAAAGGGTGGGTTTAAATAAGTAAAAGATGAGTTTACTAAAATCACTGTGATATTATTTCACAGGGTTCCACTTGTTACACTTTAATCATGAGCCAAAGATTGCCACACTCTAATGGAAACAGATGAAAGTGCATCCAGACTATCACTATTTTGTGGTAGGATGGAAACTTTGAAAGCTTGCAAAATTAAGTCAATTAAAGTGTTCTATTAGCACACAAATAAATAAAAAAACCACAAGAATTTTGTAGTTAGAAAGTGATGGGGAAATACACCAAAATGTGGGGGATAAATGGTTGATTAAGCACCATGAACGCTTATTGTCATATAGCCACCCCATAAACAAATTAGAACAAATGCTCATTAAAGTTTGGACATGATAGCCTAACCACTGCATAAGCTTTGTGCAAGAAAGTCAGAATGAATGCCCAATGAACATGATGTTTACACCTAAGTTTCCTGACCACTGGACTCAGGGATGCTCTAATGGGGAAGATGCAAACATCTGTTTCTAAGCTTGTGCCATTCATATGAGAGGAATGTTTGTGTACTGAATAGTTCAGTCTCATCCTAGCATTCCAGCCACCTGCACATGTTGATTGATACTTCCCATACACGGGTAATAGAGAGGTGTCTCATCCAACCACATCATGAATTGTGGTGTGTGTCTCTCTCTCTCTCTCTCTCTCTCTCTCTCTCTCTCTCTCTCTCTCTCACACACACACACACACACACACACACACACACGTTGCCAAATAAGCGGTTAATGTGGCTCTTGCTGTGCTTTTATCCCTGCTACTGGGAATGCATAGTAGGATCACAACCACTACTATCATAAGCTCTGATGAAGAGGCTGCTGCCATAAGACCAGGCTAGCCATTTGAAGCAGTCCAATGAATCAGTGTTACCTATATTCTGGATATTTCTTCCTGTGATTCTTAAAATGTTACACTTTGCTATGAAGCTAGGGAAAAGAAGAAATGTTTCAAAGTTAGAAGAGGAAATTTGATAGTGTTGCAAGTGATGTGGATTCTGATTTGGGCAGTTGATGCCTAAAACAATCCAGATTCACTCAATGAATGTGCAATGGGACATTTGTTTCATGCTAACTCAGTTTAAACCTCTTCCATTCTCTCTCATAGTGAATGAACACAAATTATTTATTATTTTATTTATCCATCACATTTGAATCCCTCCAAGTGTTTTATGAAATGGTGATTGCAAACAAATAACCAATGTTGCAGACAAGTTGAACTATGACATTGTAGATAAAGGGGTTAATATTTACTGCTTCTCCCCCACCTTCCTCTGCCTTGTTACTTTAACACATTACATGTTATAATGTAATCTATGAGATAGAAACAATACTAGGAGTCCTAATTAAATTAAAAGTAATTACCACTCGTACAGATACGGCATTCAATTGAGCAGCTGCAAGTTGATATTTTGTCATGCCCAGTTTATCTATATGCATGTGCCTGATTCTTTGTATCAGTTATTAATGGTGTTTACGGAGTGGCCAAGAACGATGGAGGGGAAATGGGAATAAGAAAACAAGGGGACTTATTTTTTAAAAAGAAAAGAAAAAGGAGAGGATTAGAAGAGTGTTAGAGATGATTAATACTGCCTTTCTGTTAGGATTTTGACATGGTATTTAGAAGTGATCTCTTGATTTTCGAATGAGCTGATACATTATTTTTGTCTGTGGGAGTTAATAACTCCACATAACTGATTTACACCACAAATCAATGCATGTCTACTCAGAAGTAAGTCTCACTGAATTCAGTGGGGCTTACAACTATGTAAGTACAATCCTATATGTGTTGTCTCACACCACCCCAATCTCTGAGCGGTGCAAGATACCGGGGGTTCCAGGCAGTTACCCAGGGTTCAGTTTCCTCAGAATGAGGGACAGCAGAGACTGTGGTGTCTTTGTGATCTATGGTTTATTTACACATATATACAAACTGAGCCTATAATGGAGGGGCTCACAGCATTAACACCCCAATAAGGTATTGCTTCTCCCATAGCCACAGCCTTGGATTCAAGCATAAATGAAGCATGTTTCTCCTTCACAGGCCTCAACCTGCCGCCTCCTTTTAGCTTCTAGCTCAGGCATAGGCAAACTCGGCCCTCCAGATGTTTTGGGACAGCAACTCCCATCATCCCTAGCTAACAGGACCTTTGGTCAGGGATGATGCGAGCCTGTTCTATCTCGTACACCTCAACTCCACTCTGGCTTATGTCTGAACTGCAGATGATGCATGCAGAAATGCTACCCATAGAAGTGAATGACATTGTGGAGACAGTTGTCACCACTGTGGTACAATGAACAGTATGTATTTCTACAAATCACAGCAATTATTTCTAACTTTGCATCTGTACATAAAATTATCATGTGCAAATGTTATGCACATCCATGTCCAGTTTTGGGGTGATGGGCTTCTTCTTTTGGGGCAGTGTGCAATTGGTCACCATAGCAATGCACTACTCCAAAGCAGACCAGTGGCACTGAGGTACTACTTTTAATGTGTCAATGAATCACTTCTCCATTAACAGCAATGATGAAGAGAGGAGCTGTAGATCAAATCCTGACCAGATTCTCCACTACTTGTCTGTATGGGTGGCTGAGATTCCTCATTGGCACTTTGATTTCTTACATTTGAATAAGCTGAATTCCAACCAGATAGCTCAGTTGGTAGAGCATGAAACTCTTAATATCTGGCCATGGGTTCAAGAACCAACCTTGGGCAAAAAATTCCTGAATTGCAGGTGGTTGGACTAGATGACCCTCACAGTCCCTTCCAGCTCTATAATTCTATTATTCCATGGAGACATGTCTTTTTTAAACATGCTTTTCAAGAAAATGGGCAAAATTTCTTATATTAAAAGGTTGATAAGGGTAAAGGGACCCCTGACCATTAGGTCCAGTCATGGCCGACTCTGGGGTTGCGGTGCTCATCTCACTTTACAGGCCGAGGGAACCGGCGTACAGCTTCCGGGTCATGTGGCCAGCATGACTAAGCCCCTTCTGGTGAACCAGAGCAGCGCACAGAAACGCCGTTTACCTTCCCGCCAGAGCGGTACCTATTTATCTACTTGAACTTTGACGTGCTTTCAAACTGCTAGGTTGGCAGGAGCAGGGACCGAGCAACGGGAGCTCACCCTGTCGCGGGGATTTGAACTGCCGACCTTCTGATCGGCAAGTCCTAGGCTCTGTGGTTTAACCCACAGCGCCATCTGCATCAAAAGGTTAATAGTGATGTCAAAATAATCAGTGTTTTTAAGGCAAATTGTTAATTTGCATCTGTTTTAAGGTATGCTATTCTGCCAGAGCATTCAAAAAACCCTATGAATGAAAATGAGACCCCAACATTTATGAGCAACAAACAAGATTTTCAATTTTGAATTGAAAAATATCTGACCTCCACATGGAACCTTATATAAGATGAAACCGGCAATTGTAACACAAAAATGCTGTACAGGATTGCTAACTTTCTGTTTTTACTCTGGATAGGTCTTAAAAATTGGACAGTCTCCAACCAAAATAGTTCACAGCTGTTGTGGGGGGCGGAAGCATGTTGTCCATTTGACTGACTGTTATCTTGCCGGGATGAGGCTGCTATAAATATGAGCAATTATACCATAAGCAGTCAAATTAAATTTTCATAACTAGGAAACCACATTTTACCTTCAGGCACAGCCTGATGTCTTTTGCTTCATTCACGAGTCCTTAATCCTATGCATTAAATCTAAACAAATCAATGTTTACCAACATTAATATTTTAAGATTCTGTGCTTGCTCTAGCTGTCGACATCTTCTGCTTTTATATGGAACACTTTCTGCCATTCAACTTCAATATGGCATACTCAGGTGCTGCTTCTCTGCTCTTTTGTCCTGCTTTATTTGATACTTTCACACAGCTAAAATTGCTCTCCAACCTAAAGCCAGCATGGGATTGATTTTTATGCCATAAGGCGGGGAATTTTGGCTCTTCAGGTGTTGCTGGGCTGCATGCCCTACTTTTCCTGACCATTGTCCATGCTACCAGGGGTTGATGGGAGTTGGGCTTCACCAACATCTAGAGAGCCACAGGTTTCCCATCCCTGCAGGATTCTCAGAACACCAAAAGAATGACAACGGAGTGTTTAGCAAACAGAGGCTACAGTAATTGCTGTATAATTTCTATAGTATTTTTATTGTGTGTTTTAGCTGTATGAAAGCAGATTGAACTTTAGAGGGGAGAATCTAGTGGCATTGACATGATTGAGCCTACACCTCTAGATCCAAGCATCCAAGTCACTGTTATTGGAGCTCTGGTCCTGGTCACTCCTTTCTCTGCCCAGAAATCCTCTAATAAGCCAAGATTATCTGATGACAATACCCCTCCTGCGTCTCTGTCTTTACAAGCTGAAGCCAATAAAATGTGGAACGGGAGGTGGGTAGGACTAGCGTATAGCATATTTTGGTTTACTAGATAATACTGGATGAAAGAGAAGAGGTGACAAATAAAATACTATATCACATTTCTACATCAAGATCAGTGTGTGTTTCCCCCCTAGAAAAATGGTGCTATGTCCCTCCTAATTTGGTTGTAAATCGCTTCGGGTTGCCTATTAACTACTACCTTGAAAATCCTGTATAGTTGCTCTGACCATCCTCTGCTGATATAATCTGGAGACAATCTGGTGTATTCCAGATATTTTGGACTCCCATCATCACTGACCATTGGCCATGCTGAGTGGGGTGATAGGCTCTGTAGTCTACAGTATCTGGAAAGGGCAAAAGCTGGAGAAAGCTAATATATAAAATGCCACACTTGGGATTGCTTTTTTACTCTCACTTTCCCATTTCCACCAGTAGGGAATTCTTATTTGCCATAGATTAATACATCCACACTGAATGAATTCACTATTGCGTGCCCAACGCTGTGGAAAGCCCTCCTAGCTGTCATCAGGCAGGCACCCTCTTTGTTGAACTTCAGGCATTTGGTGAAGACTTTTCTTTATATATATCTATGAATTTCAGCCAACAGTTCAAGTAAGCTTTTCTGATCTCATGGATAATTTTATATTATTTTATCGGTTGTATCTCTTTTGTAACTTCATTGTAAAAAATGAAGAAACCGTGGTCTTAAGTAGTATATAAATGGTTCAAACAAACAAACAAACAAACAAACAAACAAATGTTCCTTGCATATGCACATTTCCCAAAATATGAAATGTATTGGGGAACATTAAATGTTGCATGGTGCACCTTCAGCTCCATATAATGTGGGCAATACCAGGTTTTGTAGGAATACAATGGAGGTGCAATGTTACGGCCCGCCTCCCCCTCCTCCATTCCTAAAGAATCCACCGTTAGCCATGGGAAATAATGGAAGATACCTGAAGGCCAGTTGTAGTCCCTCCCTGGTCATATCCAGGCCCTCCCTAAACACATTAACCCACACAATACAGATTATTGAGGGCCACCACTAGAGGGCAGGGATGAACAAAGTGTCTCAACACTGGAGGCACTGCATTGCAGGACAATACAGTATTGCCTCTTTTGATATTTGTAACTTCTTTTTTTGTTAGCCCGAAGAGAGCAGAACTGAGATCAACCTCTAGCTATTAACCTGCCACTAGATTGCTTGGTTTATCCTCCTTGGATAAGATGACAAGATGCGGGGAAAGTGCAGGGAAAGGAAAAGAGAATTTCGCTTATTCTAAATGTTTCTTGCGCAAACACAGGTTTTTGTCCATACCTAGGACTTATAAATCGGAAAGCAGAGCTCAGCAGGCTGTGTCCATCAGCACTGGTGAGAAGAGGCAGATAATATGGAAGCAGATAATTACCAAACGAACACCAGCAGCCGCATTTTTTCAGTCTTTTTATATTATTAGGGGGAAAAAATTAAATCCCGATATCTAGTATGTTGGTTGTGTTTTTCTGGCACCCACTCGATGTTTGTATGCCTGCTGGGCTGCAATCCGGAGGCTGGGGAAGAAGAAAAAAATAAAATAAAGCACACTGCAATTTCTAGCCAGCTACTTCGCTGTTCTCTGTGCCTAGCTTCAAAGATTTTTAAAAATATATTTTTCTGCACCACAGCTCAGAGTTGCTAAATCCAGAAATTGAAACATTCTGGGAACCAAATCATTTTGGGGGCAAATCAAAGCTCTTGGAACGCTGCCCTCAGGATTTTCAAGATAGTAGTTAATAGTGAAAACAGTTCAATATTTTTAAGGAAATCCCAATTACTGCAGGCTGCACTATTCAAATCCTTGAATGAAGGCAGCATATCTAACAGGAGTAGATGTTCTGTGGGTGAATGGCTGTGTATCCTGCATATACCACCACAGAAGAATTAATGGGAAAAGTCCCAGTTGTACTTCATGTCTATTGTACATATTGATACAAATGCTGTCGAAATTGGTACTGACTGCTTAGGTAAGGCTTTGTTCTGTCTCTCACATAAAGCAGGAGTTAAATCCCTTTGTTAGGCATGAAAACAAATACTTTTCACAAACAAAATTATTCCACTTACTCTAGAAATAATGTTTCCATTTGCTCAATAGAAAATCCCTGGTGCTTCTGTCTTGTGTTTGTCAGAAGAGATTGTTGCATTGTAGACACAGGCATATCTTATGCTTATCCTAGACTTTGCCCACATTAGATGAAAAAAAAATCCTCTAAAAACAGCTTCTACTTTAGCAGCCTAGGGTACAAACCAGCTAAGGCTTCAGTCCTGCACAACAGAACTTACATCTGCATTAATAGACCTACAAGTTGGGTTCCTTGGTTTTAAGATCATTTATGGCCCAATCCTTCAATATGGTACACAAGACAAACAGAAGATTCCTGTAGCTGTTGTTTTTGTTGCAACTGCTAATGTGAGTGTTATGCTAGATAGGATGATTCCTTTTGAAAGAAAGCGCTATTCTAAGAGTACTTTCTTCCCTGCTTCTTCCAAATTCATGCCTTATTTTCTTGCCTTTATTAATTCTGGCTCACCACTTTCGACTGTTCCTTTCATCTCTTTTTACTGAATGATGGTAAAATGTTAAGATAGGCATCCTCCTCCTCTCTTCTTGTGTCTTCCTGCCCCCACCTCAAGCTCTTTGGAGCAGTGGCGTAGCGTGGGTTGTCAGCACCCGGGGCAAGGCAAGTAATTTGCGCCCCCTAACCCATGGATTTGTGCCCCCTAACCCGTGGATTTGCGCCCCCTAACCCTAACCCCCAGATGTTGCGCCCGGTGCGGCCGCCCCCCATGCACCCCCACGCTACGCCACTGCTTTGGAGTGTGTCCTCATGGTACGTAACGTCTCTCATTCAGTTCTTTTTTCAGTATTTTCCAGCCCAGATTTCATCCTTTGGTGACTCTCTGGTAATTCTCACTAAATATTTAGAGTTGTACCTGATTGTTCTACATGTTAGGATTTATTGCTGTGTTTTTAGGGCATTCATTAAAAGGTAAATAGCCATAGTCTAGTTGCACTGTCCTAATTTCATACTAGACAAAATCAAGTTTCCACACCAATAAGCAGATGTGCACTTCTGAGCAAGGATTGCCAGAATTCCTCTTGGGATTGATAAACTCCATTTCTGAAGTATCTTGGGAAATTTTTAACTTGCTGGAAGAGCTCCAAAAGTAGGCAGAAACAGCTTGACTGGATGTTTAGATGCTAGATTTCTTGGATGTGTTGAAAGGGCATGCTCGTCAGACATCTTGTTCAGGGAATCATTATTGTAAGCATTTACAGCAAAAGAAGGAGAAGATGTTCCTGGAGACAGGTGAATATTTGGGGGTGGGAGGAATGAAATTGATTAGAAATAACTGAAGGTTTAAAGTTGGCTAAGATGCTCCTGGGAAAGTTTGAAGTCACCCATTACTATAGCATTCATCTTTTTGAGCACTTCTTTGATTTTCTTCATCATCTCAAGGTTTCCCTGAGCCCTTTGATCAGGGGGATGTTAGCACATTCCCAGTACTCTTATTTTGTCCCACTATTCCTCTGGAACGGGCAAAGAGCAATGTGACGGCTCTGCACTACATTTGGCAGCTGGAGAGGGATGGTGCCTGCCTGTCCTCCCTGTGGACTTCCTATACCCTCTGTCAGGGAGAAAGGTAGGGTGTACCTAAAATCATCATCATCATCACCATCTTACCCCGGACCCAGAGGTCTATCACAGCTTCTGTACCGTCACTGTGATGGTGATGATGTATCCCGCAGTTCCCCTGAAAAGAGCCTAGGGTGACAAACACACAAATGACAGGACATTTAAAACATCTAAAAGCGATTCCAATACAGATGTAGACTGGAAGCGATCTCCACTTAAAAGGCATGTTGGAAGGACTTCAGTAGGTGACAAAATGACAACAGAGACAGTGTCTGTCTAATATTTAAGGGGACATTTAATATTTAATTCCCCTTTGGGTAGAAGGTTCTCAAGATAATAGAGCCAGCACAGGCACTCTTGGAGGAAGCCGATTAGCTAGATACATTCTAGTCCAGGTTCAGACCAATATCAGAAATGAATTGGCTTTGATTTCGCTGCTGTGGGCGAGGGGCGCTTGTGACCCTGTTGCTCTTGCTCAGTCTCTCAGCAGCTTTTGATACCTTTAACGATGACATCTTGCTGGACAGCCTCTGTGAGTTGGGAATGGCAGACACTATTTCACAGTGCTTCCATTCCTCCAAGGCCACTTCTAGAGAGTATAACAATAAAGCAATGAACAGGATGGTGATACCTCCTGAAGGACATTGTCTGAACTGAAGGACAAAACTGAAGGACATCATCCTCTTTCTATGCTCCTCTCGATGGAAACATGCAGATGGGGACAGATATACCCCTGCTTTAAGTTGTTTACATGATATCTTCTCTTGTATATTATTTACTACAAAGCTTGATGACGAAGCTCTTTAGCGACAAAACATCTGATTACTGGAACAATGTCCAAGCACTGAACCACTGGTATATCACAGGTGGACTCTTTATTACTGTTTGCAATTGTTTAAGATAAAACCTATTTGGGGGGAAACTACTTTTGCCATTTTTATGGACATTTACTGTTTGTTTACAGATAGTTGCCTTGGTGGCATTATCTTGTGTCGATTGCACTTTTAGAGAGTGCCATGGGGTGCCTCTATCACAGCCTCCTAGATCTTTATGTGAAGCCCATAAGCAGAACATGAGGGCAGTAAGCCTCTCCCATTTGATTACACACTGCTATCCAGAGGCGGATTGCCTTTGATCCTTGAGGATTAATGTAGCCATCATGGCTAGTAGTCGTTGATAGCCTTCCTTCTTCAGGAGCGTGATCTATGGATCTAGAAAGGCTTCTTTCACATGATTCCTTGATGACTGGAGTCTTTGGAAAGAATCCATGGAGCCATATCACTTTTGTAAAAATGCCCAGGTCACTGTGGGAGCAATAGGAGAGACAATGATAATCATGCCAAGAAATGCAGCATTGTAACAGGGGCATGTGAACTACCAACAGCCTATTTGAACTGAAGAATCTGGTGGGAACAGTTTCATTGAGACAGGCACAAAGCTTTGAGAAAGGATAAATATAAAACTAGTATCTGCCATTTCCCCAGGTGTATTTAGGTGTTGTGAAAACCGAAGCCCACCCAAGATGGGCCTCTTTTGCATATTTCCTTCAGGAAAATTTGTTTTTCGTATTTGTCCTTTTGAATAATTCCCAGATTTTTCTGATCACCCTAATTACTGTAGGTACAAAAGAGCTTCACATACATTTACAAAAACAAACACTCACGGTACTTTTGTAATTACAAAGTCTGCCATTAAATTAGTATTTCATGTGTTTACATTTAAATTATTAACTGTGGCAGAATACAATGGAAGCAGAAAGAACTTGTAATTTCGGCGATAATAATGGAACACGATTAGAAGCATATCTTTCTAAAACCAAAATGTGGTTTGCGTTTGCATTTGCATTCTCTCCTTGTTTTAGCTGTCGTCAGGCCAATACATGTGTTCTCTTTCCTTTTAGGAGGCTATGTAATGTTTTATGGGTTTTTAAATAATATTCTCAAATCATTTGCACTAACCACATGGACTGAGCTAAGTGCAGTAGGAGTACTGGGATTGTACTGAAACACAGTCGCAAGGCCTGTAGTTTGTTTTCTTTCTCAATACTAATAGCTAATTCCTTTGTACATCAAAATACCAGCCTTCTTCCAGCTTCCCATGCACCTGCCCAGGGCATTTTTTTCCTACCAGAAGAAGAAACCAAATGCCCCCCCCCCCCAAATACTGTGGCCAACATTTTGAAAAGTCTTGCTACACCAGTCACTCAGGCTCCAATATCTGCCCTTTTCTATTCTCTTTTACTCCCCCCACCCCTGCCTGGTACATGACAGGTGCTGCTTCCCACACATAGCACCAATTGTGGGGCTCCAATGCATACATCACTTAATCTAGATTTAGTTTTATTTTTGCTGACCTACACTTACTGACAATGGAAGGATTAAGTAGCCCGTTCTTAGCATTGTTTATAGACAGAAATGATAGACACCAATCCTCAGATCCCTAGGATGATGGCAGTTCTGTAATAATAATAATAATAATAATAATAATAATAATAATAATAATAATATTATTTATTTATTTATTTATTTATTTATTTATTTATTTATTTATTCCCCGCCCTCCCCAGCCAAGACTGGCCTCAGGGCGGCTAACAACCAAAAATAAAAACAAGTTGATTAAAATACAATTTTAAAAACAAGATTAAAATACAACTTTAAAACATTAGGATGTAGCCTCTTCACAGGAAGAGAAAGGAAAAAGAAAGAGGGGGAGGGAATCAAACTGATTCTAAGCCAAAGGCCAGGTGGAACAACTCTGTCTTACAGGCCCTGCGGAAAGAAATCAGATCCCGCAGGGCCCTGGTCTCATGAGACAGAGCGTTCCACCAGGCCGGAGCCAGTGTTGAGAAGGCCCTTGAATAGGGGCTGAGAAAATAAAGTGATGTGAAAATTATAGTATTGCCAACCATCTTTAGATTTGTTGCTGCTGCTGTGTTGTTAATATATGCCCCGTCAGGGCCAGCGCCAGACCTCAGTGGGTTGTCACAATAGGGCTAGGTTTGAGTGGGCTCTCAATTGCTGATGGGCCCCACATGGCGCCAACCTGGGTCCCCACCTGGTGCCGCTATGTGCTTTTGCTGCCATGCATACTGCTGTTCACTTGCCTCAACCCAACCTGGACATGTTTCCCAGGGGGATGGAAGATGCTGCCACTGCTGGTGCTCTGTGATGGGAACCAAGCTGTGGTGTCCAGCTCTGATCCATGGCAACCTCCTGCTGCGCTAGATTATCCAAAATGCAATGTCCGACCTGATATGCTGAGTCTGTCGCTACATTTTGCATAATCAAATATGGCGAGAAGCCACTGTGGGTGTGAGCCAACTGCCAGTTCAGTTCCCATTCAAAAGTGCTGCTGCTGTGGACCAAACAATTATGTGTTTTTTAAAGGGAGGGGCGGGATTAGGTGAGGTAGGCGAGTGATTGGCGTTGGCAGCAACTAGCGTGCCATACTGTGGGTATAATAGTGGCAAGGGCTGTGGGGACATCTGGCACTGGTGTCAGGAGCGAGCCAGCAAGAAATCACATGGATTAAGTGATGTTAAATCTTAATGAGAAGAAACAGGATCTGCCCAGGAGTGTCAGGTCTAATGAGCACAGCATTTATCTTTGGTAGGTCTTGCCCCTATGAGGCAATTGTGGAGACTGAACACCCTCAGCTTCCCACAGCTGCCTACGTCTCCTCCTCTCCTGGGTCTTTTGCAAGCAATCTGAGATATGCCAGCATGCCTGTTTTTGCGCCTCCGGCTTCATACCTGGAAGACCAGGAGAGGGGAGGTTGTCACAGCAGGAGTGTGAGACACCATTGCTTCCTCACCAGTTTCAATTAAGTAAAGGGACCCCTGACCATTAGGTCCAGTCGTGGCCGACTCTGGGGTTGCGGCGCTCATCTCGCTTTACTGGCCGAGGGAGCCGGCGTACAGCTTCCGGGTCATGTGGCCAGCATGACTAAGCCGCTTCTGGCGAACCAGAGCAGCGCACGGAAATGCCATTTACCTTCCCGCAGGAGCGGTACCTATTTAGCTACTTGCACTTCGTGCTTTCGAACTACTAGGTTGGCAGGAGCAGGGACCGAGCAATGGGAGCTCAGCCCATCACGGGGATTCGAACCGCTGACCTTCTGATTGGCAAATCCTAGGCTCTGTGGTTTAACCCACAGCGCCACCCGCGTCCCTTCAGTTTCAGTTAGTTGGCTGATAAAAACTTGCATGGAGGGGACAGCTGGCTGGGCCAGGGAGGTGATTAATGCCTCCTTAGGAGTAGGCGTGGTCCCTGCCTGGTTGAAGGAGGCAGCGGTAAGACCACTCCTCAGTAAACCCTCCTTTGATCTGGAAAATCTAAGTAATAATCATCCAGTTGCCAATCTCCCCTTCTTGGGCAGAATTCTTGAGCAGGTGGTCATGCACCAGATCCAGGCACTGTTGGAGGAAACTGATTTTCTAAATCCATTTCAATCAGGTTTTAGCCCTGGTTTTGGTTGCCCTGTATGATTACCTCTGTCAGGAGAGTGACAGGGGAAATGTCTCTCTGTTAATACTTCACCTCTCCAGGGCTTTCAATACAATCAATCATAGCATCCTCCTGGAATGGCTGTCCGAGTTGTGGGTAGGTAGCATCACTTTGTGGTGGTTCCAGTCCTGACTGGATAGTCATTCCCAGAGGGTGATGCTTGGGGAGTGCTCTTTGGCCCTGTGGAGCCTTCAATACAGGGTTCCTCACGATTGGCAGTGGTGGTATTTTGAAAATTATTACCTTTGTTGAATATATTTTATCTGTACACAGTGACTTCTCTTACCAGCTTCTGATCATGCCAATCCCCAACTGTCTATACATGTCTGTTCAGAAATAAGTCCCATTGAGTTCAGTATGGTATACTCACAGGTATATGATTGCAGCCTAAATCTGGTTACTCAAAAGTAAATTCAATTTCTTTCAGTGGAAATTGCTTTGAAATAAGAGTGTTTGGGGTTACAAGGAACACAGACATCCTGATTTTAGATGTGAATATACCTGTTATTTCATAACTATTTTCTTTAGTTTTCAAAAACTATCCTTTAAAAAAAAGGGGGGGGGGTTCAAACCTTCAGAAACTCCCCGGTGAGAATTTATCCAGTCTGTGCCAAGGTTCAGTTTGTTACAAACCATATCACCCCATTTTCTCTAAATATTCATATATCTGTTTTGATTCCAGAGAAGGACTTTCTATGACCTGTCTACTTGCATTGTAGCGTGTGTAAAGAAAAAAGAAAAAGTTTGTGACTGCAACCCTAAATGTTTTATCACCTGTCAGACATTTCAGTGATAATAAAATGTAACATCCTTTAAATTAATTAGACATGATTAAGACTTCAAGCCCACAGGCCACTTAATTATGCAAAAATTATAAGTTAGCTATTTAAATTACCATTAAATTGATTCTTATGTTAATTGATATCTCACTTATAACCCTGCATTTCACTTCTATAGAATAACAGGAAATTATTAAACTTTAATGCATATACCTGAAAATGGTTAAGCAACCAGTCCTGTAAAGAAAATATACTGAAGATAAATAATGGAGGCAGAATTGGACATACACAGTCACACACACACACACACACACACACACACACACACACACACACACACACACACACACTAGGGCCTGCTTTAGTTAGGTAGATCTGACATTGTTTATGCATAACCTATTATTACCCAAATTTGTTCTGATTTCTCTACCCTTCAACTGAGTAAAGCTTTGATTTTCCACAAATGCACAGTAACTGCTGGTACACAGATCATTCTGGCATGAATGGAATAAAAGAGCAGAGGTGTGAAGGCATACCCAGAATTACAGTATGTTAGTAGGTGGGTATTATTTCTCATCAAATTCACTTGGAGGTGAAGCCCTTGATCAATGAAACACAGCAAAACACTTTCTTTTTGTGACTGTACATACAATTGCATGAAATTAATCATATAGCACCTTTCACCAGCTCTGGTACACTAACTCCAGACTCTCCTAGACAGCCACAGTGTGATCACAGTTATCCATGTCCTGGTGACGTCTAATCTTGATGCATACAGTACATGGGACTACTGATATTTGGAAACCTCAGATAATTGGGGAACATAGGAAGGAGCCTTATACCAAATCAGTCCACTGGTTCACATTTCCCAGTATTAACTGCACCAGCCTCCCATGATCTGGAACCCTCCAGATTTTGGGCTGGATATAAAGCCACTCCAGATCCATCCCTGGCCTGCCTTCTATCTCTGCCCTGGGACCATAGAATTGCAACTTCAGGGTACAGATCAATGGGTTAATCTATTTCCAGTTCATGCCAGTTTCACATGCCTTCATAAACCCATTCTGCACGCTTTCCACGTTATTCTACAATCTTTCTTTTTCTAAAAAAGAGAAAGAAATAAACAAAAACTTATATGAAAATTCACAGCTTTGGTGTGCCATTTTGCATGCATTTTACCTTAAAATACACATTTTTGGTAATTCATTTTATGAATTATAATACTTATTTTCATGTGCATTCCCTCTAGAAATCCTGGGAAATCTATATGATTTCTTCAATTTTTGCAGTTTAAAAAAACACACAAAAACTTTTAATCATTACCTTGAACCTTCCAAGTTGTCTGGGCTGCCATGACTTTATTGTTTATAGTTTATTATTTTCTTATTTTTGATTCTTCTAACGGTGGAACAGTGGAATAATTTGGTACACTTTGTATCACAACATTCAAGAGTACTGCGAAAACCTGAAATTTAATTGTTTTCTGATCCACATATTAGCTCAGGAAGTGTAAATCAGGCTGGTTTGCTTAAAAATATGGATTGAATGATGTTCTCAATTATCCTTAACTATGGCTTGTGTGTGTTTTAGCACTTCCTGAAATACTGTAATTCATTTCATTTATATGGAGGAAAACTTTGTGTCTCAAAATCAGAACCTGGATCATAGTTAGGATGATAGACATTGTAGTTCAGACTTTATCTTAAGACAAACTCTTTCATGTGGAACTCTTTTAATTGAAAAGAGAAACACACCCACCCTTTTTCCTACCAGGTCTTAAGTTTTGCTTTAGTTAAAAATACTTTTTACTGGGTCAAGACCAAGTTCCTTAGGGTGACATTAAAAAGAGTTTGATTTAAATATTAGCTGTCAAGGAAATTTATAATTTTGGCAGTTATCAGACACCTTTATTCTGTGTAATGATGAAGATTTGACTTTGATTTTTCTTTTTCCCCAAATGAATGGTGCACCTTTCTTTAATTTCTGATACTTGTCGGCCATTTGGCCCAATAATGGCATGCAAAATGAACTCTTAAAAAATTTATGCTAACATTTATTAAATAATGTATCATAAAATAAGTCAATTTGAAATTCTAAGTTGAACTCCCTGTCTGCTTGTGAGTGTTCCACCCCCACGCACCCACCCTTTTCAGAAGCCCCATCTTCATAAACCATTTTCACAGCCTTTCTAATTAGTGTGAATATTTCAAAAAATGTTATTGTAAATTGATAGCTATTGAGCCGCATGCTAAAATTCTTTTTGGACTTCCCGTTTAAATGTCTGTTCCTCCGTCGAAAGGGGCCACTTGAAGTGTCAAGAAAACTCTGGCACTGGTTACGTTAACCCAATGACACACCTATCCTGTGCAGCTCTTGGCAGTGGGGATGGGCTTAGTTCTAATCTAAGCATGACTGAAAATAAAATGTCAAAAGATGTAAATGCATCTCTAAAGGCCTGCTTTGATCTTGGTTTGATCCCATTCTACTGACTTAAGTGGGGTTAATTGCTTGTTTTAAATAGATTCTGGATTTCTAATAGTGTAATCCAAAGTGGAAGTCTTTGGATTTAACATGATTAGCAGCCCATCCTAAACTCATTTTCTTGTAAAAACTCATTGATGTCAATAGCACTCACTTCCAAATATATGCATATTTTGTATTGGGGTGTTAGGGGCTATTTTCACAAGTGACACACACAAAAAAGCCTTTGAGTGTCGATTCTACTTTTGTGTCATGTCTGAACACTGTTGATCCAGGAGAGAATGTGTAACAAATACCCATTACAGCCAAAGTTGGTCTTCTTTTCACATTAGGAACTGATTGTAAGGCACCTAGAGGAGGCAGCCTTAAGCAGCTCATTTTCCATTAGTTACCTCCTGCACCACCACTATTCTGGTCTCATAGCCAACTCAGCTCCTCAATCGAAGGCACCCATTTCATTAAGCAACAATCACATAGGTCAGGCAAGGGAGTCTATATGGCTTTCTCCTCAAATTCTGACCAGTTCACACCTATGAATAGGACTGAGCGGAAGAGTATATGTGTATTGTACAAAAACAGTCACCTGCTGCCAAATGCAGCCCCCTCATCTTGCTATTTGTTGGGAGGGGGGGCTGGGTTCGCGTCTCCGCTCCTCCACATGCAGCTGCTGGGTGACCTTGGGCCAGTCACACTTCTCTGAAGTCTCTCAGCCCCACTCACCTCACAGAGTGTTTGTTGTGGGGGAGGAAGGGAAAGGAGAATGTTAGCCGCTTTGAGACTCCTTAAAGGGAGTGAAAGGCGGGATATCAAATCCAAACTCTTCTTCTTCTTCTTTGTAAACTGGGAGGAAAAGTTTCACCCATTCGGAGTGATGCCAGAAAGTTCTGTGCTTACTCCAATTTGGCTCTGTAACACAGTCAACTCTGATTTACTATGTGATGTCACCAGGAAGCATATTCCTAGCATATTCTGAGTGAGGGCAATGCTTCTTGCCATCCCTCTGAATAGCCTTCCTAGTGACATCACATAGTAAATCAGATTTGGCTGCAAGAAATGTCACCTCAAGAACAAGCCATTTAAAAAAAAAAGAAATAGCTCCCAGGTTGCAGAGTGAGCAAAGAAGCAAAAGCAAATTCATGACCAGCAGCACATGACAAAGGTAGCTGAGAGGTGGTCAATAAACTTTTTGCTGTATGGCTTATTATTCTCCACCTGCCCCATTTTCATGGGCAAAAGTGCAGAAACAGACGTAAGATCCTCTGTACTGGAACAGGGAAGAACTGACTCTCAGTCCTTTGAGCACTAATCTTTTTTACTTCTGTGCTTTGCCATGATGAAACAAGATTGTTCTGTATCGCTAGAAGAACACTGAATGTCACACAAAAGTTATGTATAATACCATCATTTCCTCATTTCAGTTATACTTGGATGAAATAAGCACAGCACCCAATCCTTCCTTGTATGTTACCCACTTTTCTCTGTGTTTGTTTTTTTGGGTTGGGAAAATAGCCAGATGATGATGGACAATGATCTTCCTACAAAACCTTAAAAAAAATCCAATAACATGACTTGGTCAATTTACTGCATTTCTATAAATCTAAAATGATTGAAATCGCAGGTAGGATTTCAAATAACCAGCCAAAATGAACAGATTGAAAGAATGTGGCGTATCCAAGGCAAAGTAGAGACCCCAAACTGTAGAATGGTTTTGGAGTTTGTATCCAAGCGCACCCATGGGCACCAGTTTACTCAGAGGAGTCTGCAGCAGAATACCTCACATCAGTGCAAGAGTTTTAAAAAACGGAATATTATTCCGAGTACCAGTTACACTACATTCAACTCTTGATAAAAGTAGCTTATCCAGTGGGTCATAGGGTAAACCCAGATCCCAAACTCTATTCCTTGGGACGAATGCTGAAATAGTTTTGAAACCCCTGAACTGTATATTTACTGGTTTCTGCAAGGCTAGCTATTGCATATGAATGGATAGACCCTACCAATATTATTATGGATAGATGGTGTAAGAAGGCCCTGTACATCACTTAAGGGGTGTGGTGGTCCTGAGAACCTTGTGGCCATCTGGTGGACTTCCATGACATATCAATCACTCTGGACTTCAGCAGCCAAGTATGCCTTCATTTCATTTCATTTCTTTCCTTTCCTAAAATTCATGCACCACTTGATTCTAAATAACCTCAAAGTGGTTTATCCTGTGTAGCCTGTTGGGGAGTGGGATTATGTGTCCCTGTTGCTTTCTTTATACTCTGCCTCCTCTGCTTGAACCCCCATCATAACTATCATGATTTTCCCACCCTGGATGGTGCTATGAAGGAAGAGCATAGTTTTGTTGTTTGTTGTTGTAACAGTTATATTATACCCAGGTATGCTGTACACTTGCCTCCTGTATATGTACAAACATATTAATGAAACAAATAAAGATCACAGAGTATATTCATCTACAATAATTTTTTGAAGTTGCCAGTAGCATTAGCTCATACATCCTGCAGTGCCATTCCATGCCATGCCATTTGCTGAACAAGAGCCAAAACTGGACAAAATAGAGGCTGCCATCCTATACAGTGTTTTTAGGATGTGAGTTCCATTGAACCCAGAAGGAACTATTTTCAAATAAACCAGCTTAGGATCACAAAGTTACATCCAGTGTTAGTCATACTCACAGTAGACCCACTGAAATCAATGGACATAACTAATGTAGGTCCATTAATTTTAGTGGGACTAAGTTGAGTACAGCTCGCAGTGAAATCTTGCCCATTGAGAACACAGCTGATACTATCTGCATGATTCATGCCTGTGTTATGCAGGACTGATTTCCTAGTAGATTTAAGATATTTCTCTTCCTCTACATAGAAGAACAGAGCATCAAGGGAACAAGATGGCTTTGCAGATACATCATCTATTTAATTCATATATAATTGCTCATTCTTCCTTACCTTTTTTGTAATTTAAATCGAGTGTTAAGCAAAGCCCTATCAAATATCTTCAACAAAACAAAAGAGAATATCCTTTTTCTGATTCAACCATAAATGTTTATGAATCAGTTTGATTCCCCCCCATCACAAACTTAAAAAAAAAGTTGGCTGTAAAAATTAGCAGACGCAGAAAGCATTTTCTGAAAATTAACTATCTACCAAGCACTTAACATGGCTATCTTGTCCTTGTAATTTTGGAATGCAATAAACCTGATGGTAATTTTTATACATGTGAGGATTAGTACATGCCTGCATTGTTCACCTGGTATCACAAGCTATAATATGCTTTCAATCAAATCACTTGAAATACAGATTGTGAAAAGAATATGTGTTATTATTTTGTTTTAAAAGATAGACGCACACAGCTTGTTATCTTTGACCACAAAGCAGAGGGGGGAAATTCCCCCGTCACACTAGATGTATCCATGTTTTATGTATGCTCGCTGCAATAACATTTCCATATGAATATAATGAAATGGCACGTTCTTTTTAGTCTTTACATTGTATAGATTTATGCAGCATGGAGTACATACAGTACACTGTATCATCATGAATAATGTGATTATGGTAGGTATAATATGTGACTCCTCAACAGGAACTTGAATTATGTTCATGCAGTAGTTTTCTTTCATAAGTTGCATAATTTTCTTTTGGTTTCCCCCCCGGGGAATTTGTTTTATTTCTTGCAATTTACTTGCTGCTTCTATTTTTGTATAATAATAAGAATAATAATGTGTAATAAGAATAAGAATAATAATGTGCATGGTAAAATATTTACAATGGCATAATCTGCAGCTTTGGATGCCCAGAAAATGCTGTGTAATATGACTGAATTGATAATTAAGTAGGAATATGTCAACATATGCTTAAATTGCTCTATGGCCAATGTTTTTTCTCCAATTATCAAAATGCACATGATCAAAATTATGTTTGGATAACAACATTCCAGCTACGTATGGCACATGCCTATGATTCCAGTTGGGCATCATATTTCTTCTGGCTTGTGTAGTGTACATATGTATGACCTGTTAACACAGAGTGGTCTAACCTCTTCTACTAATTCCCTTCCTTTCCCCCTTCCTATAACTTTGCTTCATACCTGCAAAATACAGTGCAGTTCATAAAACCAGCTATGGCTTGGGAAAATCTGGAAACTAAATAGCTATTCTAAGTTGATGAAAGCATTTGTTTTAGGAAGGGAGAAGATGATGTGCAAGTTTTGTTGCATTTTGAAGTTCCACATTTACCGGATTCAACAATCATGCTCTTTGGGTATTCCCTTCCCTTTTTTTTTTCCAGCATAAAAACACCCCAACTGTACAAAAAATATTTCCAACATCTCTCTCCCTTCTGTGATAAAAAAGCACCTGGGCAAGATACCACTTTGATGCTATTTAAAATTAGGTCATATTTTTGTGGTGTTGAAGAAATGAGACCTATCTTGATTTCCACGGTGCATCCTGAATTCACATTCTTCTTAATTACCAAGCAGAAGTTTAAGTCAAGTCCATACAAAATCTATGTGAATGATATGATGTGTTTTAGGAAATACCGTATTTTCTGCCTGTGTTTGCTGCTTTGATTTATCTATTTGGGCAAGTTTGTTATAAGGGGTGGAGGGAGAGTCAGATCATTGGTCAGTCCAACCTAATGTTGCCTACTCAGAAAGCAGTGGCTCCCCAAGGACTGGTGCAGGGGTCATTCCCTGTCCTAATACTGAATATCAGTGGTTTTTTTCTGGGAGTACGCAGGGGTGTGATACCCCTAAACATTTTGTGAATCTAAGTTTGGCATCATTTAGGGGCAGTATTTCAATATGAGTAGGAAAATGAGAGTACCCCTAAACTTTTTTTTAGAAAAAAAAGCACTGCCAAATACTATATCTAGTAATTCCAGGGCTGAATCTGACATGCTTTGTTCATGCAAAACACATGTTCCAGCACCTGAAGACCAAATGCAAAATCCTTGTTCTGTCTGCCCAACTTTATATGAACTGATGCACAATCCTGTGCACAGGTTGCACTCATAGAACATACTTGTGCTAATGTTTTGTAGCTAGAGGCCACAAACCAGTGCAGGGGCATGTTTGTGCATAGGTACACTGAAGTCAGTTTGAAGTCATAGACTTTTTGATGTTGTTTTATTTGGGGGCAGAGAAGAAAACTGAAACTGCAGGAGGATGCAGTTATTTCTTCTTTGTAATTCTGGAATGCATAAATTCTGATTATCAGTGTTCGAAACTCCTATTGTTCTAGGTGCATTTTGCGACAGGGAATTTCATTAGCATGAACCGTTTCTGAGCTCTAGGCGCAGTACTGCACCTAAGATTTCAGATTAAAACTGCAGAGTGGAAGGAAAGGAGGACCTTTTTCTGCCTTCCCACTTCCAGCTACTCTCTGAAAACTGGAGAAGAGACCCAGGGTAAGGATTAGAAAAATGAACATATTTTAGCTGCAGTTCATTCATTTTCAGCTTTGTATTGTTATTAAAAAAAAGAAGTGCGCCTAGACATTCCATTGTTGTACCCATAACCTAGGTTTAAGGTGCCATTTAGCTCCTAGCTTTCATATCTCAGTTTCTAACACTGTTGATTATAATGCAGTTATTAAATCCCCTCAGTTCTCAAAGCAGCTGAGCCCAAAATTTGAGTTTAAGGTAACTTAAAGCCCAACCTTATGCAAAGTATAGTGTAGCTGTAAGACCTTTGGTTTATTTGTAGAATCAGGCTGCTTGCTTCATAGGCCACAATCCACTGTACACTTATAGAGGATCTTTCGTTCTTCTTTCAAGGACCAGCCCTGTTCTAGCCCTGTAGCCCAGTTCACTTAACTCAGCATGCACATTCAGTGAACGCCTGAAACAGTAGCCTCTGCCTCTCCCCCTGCTGACGTTCAGTGAATAGTGTAGCGGGGAGAAGCCTATTTGACATCATGCCACTACCAACATGTGCGTACATTGAATGTGCCTATTGAATGAGTGAAAAGGATGCCGGTGCCAGATTGCAAGCTCCTATTGCAATCTCTCTGGGGTTTTTTTGGTTTGTTTTTTTTTTAAAAAGAAGATTGTAATGGGTGCAAAGAGGCTATTTTCGGAAATGCAGTTTACGTATTGCGCATGTAGATCTACAAATGCACTCTGATCTACCTGTGTGCTGCTCTGGTCAGTGGGCAATGGTTTCAGTCAGACCAAATCCAAGTACTCTTCATTTAATTGGATTCGATGTCTTGTTATTTGAACAAAAGAGATTGAACAGTGTGACCCTAAGGACAACTAGTCCAAGGCAAGTCTCAGTTCAGTCACACATCTCCTAGTAAGGGTCCATGCGATTTCAGCCTAAGATCCCAATAGTTCATGGACCTAGATCCCAGCAAGCTTCTATATGTAATCCTCCAGACTGTGATAATTTTATACCCATCCCCTTTTGGTACAGCAAATGCATTCTTTGTTAGGATGCAGTAATTATAAGGTTCTCCATTATATGGCAGTTACCAGGTAATTCGCAAACATCCATGTAATTTTAATGGACACAAGTTAGGTATATATGTGATCAGCAACAAATAAAAAGTCATGCCAAAGAAAATGTTATCCCTGTTGGTGCAGGGTCCTTCTTCTTTAATCCTGCGTCATGTTTGGTTAAAAAGTAATGCCTCTTCTACCTCTAGGAGTAATGTCAACATTCCAGTCCCATACACAAGGTGTGATGTTGCCAAGTAGCTATTAGTGACATGTTGATCTGAAGCCAGCTGTCTCTTACCCAACCAAACTTTAGTTGATCTGGAATGGGAGAGTGGCACTCGATAACATGGTGTCTTTTACACTTCGCTATCCAAATTAATATTAGCTAAACTCGTGCAACAATTCAAGAGTTTAGGGTCACTTTATTAACAGGGAACATCAATCCAGGGTATAATTCAATTAAAAAACATCAATAAAAATCTAATTTCAAAAGTCGCGAGCAAGGTGCACCAATATACCACATCAGGCAGTCAGAAAGCGCTCGGCTACTATTGAATCATTGCCTGTTTTAATAAGTATTCAGAAAATTATACCAAGACTTCAAAAGAAATTGTAAGGAATTGTTAGCAGGTTTATTAATGTTTTATGTTTTATTAAAAGTTTGGGTGTACATTTCACAATGAGCAACATCAAAAATCAGACTTTCTGCCTGTAATTTTGCTTCCTCCTGTCTTTCTGCCTTTGGGATTCGCTCTTTTCCTTTCATCAGCTGCCATTTTCAGCAGCATGCAGTAATTTCATGGCTCATTGCAAGCGCTGAAAACCTTTGAAACCACAAATGCTAACCTACCTGGCCTGCAGCCATTTAGGAAGAGATTAATTTAGCAAACAGAAGCAAAACACTTTCTACTCCTAGCCTGTGCATAATTTCACTTCTATCTATATTTATTTTACAGTGAGCAGCGTAATGACAATTTCAGTAATTGCAACTCTGTAAAAATTTGCCTACCTAGCTTATCTCGCTATCACAAGACTGTGAGTCAGTCAGATTAGGGGGAAATAAAGTACAGTGTGAAGCCTGCATTGGTTGCCTTCCAAAAAAAATATGTGTTTTTATATCAAACTTAAGTGATGCTTTGCCCCTTATTTGTATACTTATCTGCAGGACAATGGATTCTCTAAGATGTTGGGAAGGGATGCGTGCACATTTTTTAATGCACTATGATTTATAGGTGCTGTTTTCACACACACACACACACACACACACACAACCAGCACACAGCTAGGCTGCGCCAACCCATTGCTGTAGATTTAGTTACAAATGGCTGTTGAGCAATCTGAACAGAACTGAAAGTCCATCTGGGGCAAATTTAGGCTATCAGGCTTGGAACGAATTCAGATTCTAAATTAGCTCACAAACTGTTAGCTTTAAAATGAAGTTCAAATTGTTTTATTGTTGCTAATCCAAGGGGGAAAATAATAAATATAAAAGTCAGCCCATGGGCTTTTCTCATAATAAATCTTTTCTTACAACGGCCATATTTCTTCAAAACTTAGTTCTTAAAAGTGAGTTGCTGGATGCTTATTTGCATATTAGAATGGAAATGTGTGTTGTTGGCATATGCATTCACCAAATTATAAATACTGTATTAAACATGTATTGCTTCTAGTAAGCAGAGAATCCCCATCATATTTTTAGGTGATTTTCCTTCCATGCTATAGTTGGGGAAACTGAGGCTGAAAGACAGTCTCTACAGCAAAATCACCCAGAGTACAGGACTGAAATATAGGGTCAACAGATTATCCAGTTCAACTAGACCTTGAGTTAACCAGAGCTCCAAGAAGACAACATGCCATTGTTCATAGTGTGTTGCTTCCAAATAAAATACATAAGACAGTTTGTATATTCATCTACAAAGTAAACCAACAGCAATCAGATATTGGTGTGCATGGTAGATCTCCCCAATGTCACAATTTCATTCATTTGTAAATAAACCTTATCCCACATCCTATAAACCACCATGATGGTGCCTCGTGCTTGTTGTTGTTGTTTAGTTGTTTAGTCGTGTCCGACTCTTCATGACCCCATGGACCAGAGCACGCCAGGCACTCCTGTTTTCCACTGCCTCCCGCAGTTCAGTCAGACTCATGTTTGTAGCTTCGAGAACACTGTCCAACCATCTCGCCCTCTGTAGAATGGTAGTCTTGTGCTACCATTCTACTAAGGAGCCTCTAAGCTCATGACATTCATTCATTCTTTCATTATATGACATCACTGCATGTTTGGAAACATTTAGGTGCTGTGGGTAATTTTCAGCCATCACCATTTGCATGGTTTTGTTGTTTTTTGGTTTTTTTTGATAACAGGAAGTCAAAAGGCAGAGATGTTACTATAATCACCTTGGGTAGCCTTTTGCCTTAAAATTTCACTTTCTGTCACCATTGGCCAAAAGGTCTTCATATAATAAATAATGACAGGACAAGTGACAACAGCCAGCCACTGAAACACAAAAAATGCAGATACAAAACTGCCCTTTTCCTAGCCTAGGAAGCTTATTTTTATATTATGTCTTTCAAGCTTTTTAATGATCAGTATTATTTTTTTAAAAAAAAATCAGTTGGACAACTTTCTTTTTTTTATTAGGTTTATAGAAAACTGGATAGTTTTTCCAAGAAGGAAAGTGAAGGGTAGAACATTAAACTTGTTTATGCACTGTTTTTATAATAGCTAATTCATTTAAGCACACAGATACACAGACGGCAGTGGGATGACTGGCCAACCCACACAGATGTACACCTCCAATCTGGCATCCCATAACGTTCATAAAATATGTCAACACAGCCTGGATTCTTTCCATCATTTATGTTAAAACTATTGGTGTTCATACCAGAGAAGCAAACATTTCTTGTTGTTAAAATTTGTGTCCCTATTAAATAAAGAAAGAAATAGAAATGCTATATGCTCAGGTTGCCAGCAGCAGGATTGGCAGACTTCTGTATGTGCATCTAACAACAAACACAAAATGAGTAGAAATCTCCTTTTTTGAAAATCTGACCCTACAGTTATTGTGCATATCGCTCTTTTAATTTGCTGAAGGTTTTACATTGTTTTATTGTAGGAGGCCTCATGAAAGATCTAGGAGGTGTGCCACCAGTACTGCCGTTTTATTTAGGAGATTTAGTAATTTGCAAAACTAGCTAGCCCTTTGGTTTTGTAGTCCTCTGACTTCGGCGGTTTGTTTCCTTGGAAATTCTGGAGATTATTGAAAAATTCCCAGCCTAGGAATTAGTTTCAGGTACCATGTTTTTTATGGGAAAGGTGTGGATATCCATAGATAAGCTGTTTGTTTCTGGAACTTGTCCAACCCATTGTCCCAACCTTTCAAATTAATGGTTTCATTGTGTGGAATTCTGTATCATTCCTAATGAGGAATAATTTGGCCAAGTGAACATGAAAGTGCATTTTATAACACTGGGTGGGAATGTGCTACAAAAACATTTTTACCTTACCATCCCTTTGTCATTTCCATGAACTATTACATTGATTCAATTCTCTTAATGTTCCTTCAAGTTAGCTAGCTAGCTGTGCTATTCTATATGGTCAGTATACCCAAAACCTTCTGTTCCAAAAGTGTATTATGGTTTTTAACATCATAAGCTTTTAAAATGTATATGTTAATGTGTCTGATTGGTTTCTGAATATCTGACATAGCTCTTAAGTATGACATATAGAAATGGTCATGAATGGCAATCTACAGATTAATCTGCTGTCACTCTAAGGGATAAACTGGGTTGGACAGTTGCAAATGGATACATTTGATGAAACAGGCTCTAGTGCACAACAGCTTACACTACAATAAATTATCAGTCTTTTTTTTTATAATAATTTTTATTACATTTTTCCAAATTACAGATAAGAAAAGACAGAATAAAAGAAAAGAAAAGAAAAAAGAACAGAAAGTCACATCCATTTCAATAACTTATTTCAAATTTCCATTGGACTTCCCCACATCTCCCGCATAGTGCATTCTTGATAATAAAGTCATCAGCAAATTATACCCTTATTTCGTGTTTTTCTTTATATTTTCAATTGCAATTTAAGTTTAAATCTCTTGTTCTCCGTTTACTCTAAAAATATAACCTGATATCGTTTAACCCATTTAAACTTTGGTTCTTTCCCGAATGTTAACAATTTCCTAAATAATTAAACTTCATTGCTGGGGCTAACGTTCTAAATCATACGACATCTTATGTTTCATACAACTTGTAATACTTTTGCAAATAGTCTTTGAATTTTTTCCAATCCTCCTCCATTGCCTCTTCTCCCAGGTCCCGGATTCTTGCAGTCATCTCAGCCAGTTCCATCTAGTTCATCAGTTGCGTCTGCCACTCCTCCAGTGTGGGCAAATCTTGGGTCTTCCAATACTTGGCGATAAGAATTCTTGCTGCAGTTGTAGCATACATAAAGAAAGTTCTATCCTTTTTTAACACCTTCTGGCCGACAATGCCCAGAAGGAAGGCCTCTGGTTTCTTGGGAAAGGTGTACTTAAACACCTTCTTTAACTCATTATAGATCATTTCCCAAAAGGCCTTCAATCTTGGGCACGTCCACCAGAGGTGAAAGAATGTCCCTTCAGCCTCCTTACATTTCCAACATTTATTATCAGACAAATGGTATATCTTAGCGAGTTTGACTGGGGTCATGTACCACCTGTATACCATTTTCATAATGTTTTCTTTCAAGGCATTACATGCCGTAAACTTCATACCGGTGGTCCATAACTTTTCCCAGTCTTCTGACATGATATTGTAACCAATGTCTTGAGCCCATTTTATCATGGCTGTTTTAACTGTTTCATCCTGAGTGTTCCATTTAAGCAGCAAGTTGTACATTCTCGAAATTACCTTGGTCTTTGGTTCTAGCAACTCTGTCTCAAGTTTCGATTTTTCCACCTGGAATCCTATTTTTTTGTCTTGCTTAAAAACCTCATTAATTTGGGCATAATGTAGCCAATTTTGCACCTTATCCTTTAATTTTTCAAAGCTCTGCAACCTCCAATTACCTCCAATGTTTTCTATTATTTCCCAATATTTCGGCCAATATGCCTCCATATTGGATGTTTTCCGAGCTTTGGCCTCTATTGGTGAAATCCACCTCGGAGTTTTGCTTTCCAATAAGTCTTTGTATTTTTTCCAGACCATAAATATTGCTTTTCTGACAATATGGTTTTTAAACATTCCATGTGTTTTCCCCTTGTCATACCACAAATACGCATGCCAACCTAACGAATTGTTAAAGCCTTCCAGATCTAGGACATCAGTATTTTCCAATAAAATCCAATCTTTCATCCAGCAGAAGGCCGCAGCTTCATAATATAACCTTAAGTCCGGCAGGGCAAACCCCCCTCTCTCCTTTGCATCAGTTAATATTTTAAACTTTATTCGGGGCTTTTTGCCCTGCCAGACAAATTTAGAAATATCCTTCTGCCACTTTCCAAAACAATCCACTCTGTCCACGATCTGCAAAGCCTGAAACAAAAACAACATTTTTGGCAAAACGTTCATTTTTATAGCTGCAATTCGGCCTAACAAGGATAGTTTCAATCTTGACCAGATTTCTAGATCTTTTTTAACTTCTGACCAACATTTTTCATAATTGTCTTTAAATAAGTTCAAGTTCTTGGAGGACAGATTGACCCCCAGGTATTTCACTTTTTTAACAATGTTTAGTTCTGTTTCCCTCTGAAACCCCTCTGTTTCAGTAACCGTCAAGTTTTTCCCTAACACCTTAGTTTTTTGTTTATTCAGCTTAAAACCCGCCACCCGACCAAATTTCTGAATCAATTCCAAAACTCTTTTTGTGCTAGATTCTGGCTCCTGTAATGTTAAAACTAAGTCATCTGCAAATGCTTTCAGTTTATATTGTTTCGCTCCGACCCGTATTCCTTGTACTTGCCGATCCTCCCTTATCATTTTCAGCAAAACCTCCAGGACTGAAATAAACAACAGAGGGGATAGGGGGCACCCCTGGCGTGTTCCTTTTTCAATATGGAGTTCTTCTGTCACCACATTGTTCACTATCAACTTAGCTTTTTGTTCAGAATAGATTGCCTCTATTCCATTCTCGAACCCCCTTCCCACTCCCATCCCTTCCAAGTTTTTCTTCATAAATTTCCAAGAAATGTTGTCAAAGGCCTTCTCCGCGTCAATAAAAATTAACACCGCTTTGGTGTTAATATTTGTTTGTAAAAGTTCCAAAATATCGATAATGTTCCTGGTATTATCATACAAATGTCTACCTGGGAGAAAGCCTGCTTGGTCCTTATGGATTACTACATTTAATACCTTTTTAAATCTGTTAGCCAAAACATCCGCAAATATTTTGTAATCCACATTTAGGAGTGAGATGGGGCGATAGTTCTTAAGTTGAGTCTTTTCAGTCTCCACTTTAGGTATCAATGTGATGAATGCTTCTTTCCACGTATCTGGTGCCCTCCCTCCCCCCATAATCTGGTTGCAAACCTCCATTAATGGTTGTATCAAATAGTCTTTTAAAGTCCTGTAGTATTTGGAGGTAAGTCCATCGGGGCCCGGAGATTTGCCTAGTTGCATATTCTGAATGGCATCCTCGATTTCCTGTTGTGTTATTTTACAATTCAAGATTGATCTCTTCTCTTGAGATAATTTTGGTAGGCCATTATCTTTCAAGAATTGTTCTATCTCAGTTGCCTCCTCGGGTTCTTGTGTGTACAGTTTTTTAAAATATTTCTGGAAACACTTTCTAATTTCTCCCGGTTTCTGAAAGTTTTTCCCTTCAACTTCTAAGTTGGTAACATAGTTTAATTTTTGTCTCTTTTTCAACTGCCAAGCGAGCAGTTTCCCACATTTGTTCGCAGATTCAAAAGATCTTTGTTTCATTTGTTTGATTTTCCATTCCACTTCTTGGTTACAATAAATTATCAGTCTTTAAGATGACACAAGTCCCCTTGTGGCATTTATAAAAATTAGGATGATTCACACCAGGATAGCATTTGTAAGACACAAATTATTATTGACATCAGTGGAACAATCCTTTCATTCTAACTGTCCAGTCTTATGCTAATAAGACTAAGGGGATAATTGAACCCTCTGTCTGGTAGTCGTAGGGCTTAATGGAGTGGTGCAGCTAATTTTGCATCCATAGTCCCACTGATCGCATTGGCCCAGGTGGAAGGTTGGGAGGTTGGGAAAATATGATGTGCTGGTGTGCTAATTCCCACACTGACACCATAAAGAGGCCTGGTTCAAGCCTGTTGTCATGTGATGGCAGCAGGCTGGGTCAGAATTCCAGTGTGGTATAGTGGTTAAGAGCAGTGGACTCGTAATCTGATGAACCGGGTTCAATTCCCTGCTCCTCCTCATGCAGCTGCTGGGTGACCTTGGGCTAGTCACACTTCTCTGAAGTCTCTCAGACCCACTCACCTCACAGAGTGTTTGTTGTAGGGGAGGAAGGGAAAAGGAGATTGTTAACCGCTTTGAGACTCCTTAGGGTAGTGATAAAGCGGGATATCAAATGCACTCTGCTGCTGCTGCTTCTTCTTCTTCTTCTTCTTCTTCTTCTTCTTCTTCTTCTTCTTCTTCCCCCACCCCTGAAATGCTCCTGTGGCAGCGATTTGGGTGGGCATGGGGCTCCCCTGCTGGCAGATCTGAGCATGGAGGATTGGTGTTAGCAGGGTTGGATTGCTCTTCTCATGGGTAATCCTATTCATGCCTACTTGGGGGTTAATCTAGATGAATGCACTGAGCCCAACCTTTGAGTTAAAATGCTTAGGATTGCATGGCACAGGTCTGTAAGTGTTTTATCTTCAGGTTCCTCCTTGTTTGTGCTCCCTCTAGAATGTCTGTTATTACCACCACAAGAAACCGGTCCTCACTTTAGGACCTAATGCATGCGTACATGTCATGTTTTTGTGCATATGGTATTCCTATTTATTAATGAAATAAACCGAGAGCCACTGCTAGTGCGGGAGCTCAGTGTGCAAATCAGAGTTTTCATTCCTGCAAGAGATCACCAGTTCAGGGTGAGAATATTGGGCAGTGCATAGAGTTGCATTCAATAACACTTCCTTTGTGTTATTGTAGTTAGTGCGTAATTGCTGTATTTGGACTTGAGAAGAGATTTATTAGCAATCCGCTGAGGACCAATTTACATAATCAAACATCTTTTCCTCTGGCCAGTGGTTGCTGCTCCATCAGGTGGCTCTATTTTCCAGAGGGCTAGCTATGCTAGTCTCCTGCAGCAGAAACAACAAAAAGTCTTGTGGTACTTTGAAGACTAACACGTTTTATTATGGTGTCAACTTTCATGGTCTGGAATCAGCTTTGCCAGATGCATGCAGTGCAGTCCCAGTTTGGAAGGTGTATATAACATGAGGGTGTAAAGGGTACATGCAACACATCAAGTAGGAATTGAACGCAAGGAATTGCAAAAAGTACAGTCAGTGACAATTCAATTAGAGCTTAAATGTTTACAAAATAGGATCAGTAACCCTTTACACCACTACAGCCACTGGAGGCTGGTCCACTAGAACCAATGGGACACTGCCCCAGTACCTCAGTCTGCCTTCAGCAAACCCCTGTTTCCTTACCATCAGGGAATGGTGGCAGTTCTGCCTGTCTTTGGGTGTGGTTCCCACCTCCTGATGCCCCCATTGCCTTCTGCCCCACCAAGCCTGATGAGCAATGAGCACCAGCTGCCACTGACTACAAGTGGAATTTACTTAACAGTGCCAGATGTTCATTTCATTACCAACCTGTTTACAGTAACAGACTGGTGATAACACAATCAGTTAACATTGCCAAGTAAATCACATCCTGAGTGCAACAGGAAACCACTGTCTTTATTCAAACCCAAATGGATAATATTGAACTTCCTGAGGAGTTGTAATTCAGCAGTTTCATGGTGGCGCCTCCCTTTGAGGTTCCTTTGTTCCGGACAGTAGCAACCTCACAGGCTGAAACGCTCTCCTGCTGGTTTCTGTGTATATTGCAATTTCTGCTGTCAGATTTGTGTGCATTTATTATTTGATTCAGGGGCTACTGGCATATACATTTATAGCCCACGAGGAGGTTTGGGGGAAAATTATTTCACTGCGTACTGAAAACCTACCTGGCCAATTAACACAGAGATCATATAGCCATTTCCCCATGTAGACAAGTATAGTGTCCAATGAATTTGCTGAGTGGCTGGACTTAGTTTTCAGCCATGTGAATCATTCCTACCCAGTCACAGTGATCATAATGACAGAGAATGGGATTTCAGCTTAAATCCAAGCACTCTGCCTTAATTTTTTTTTATATAGAAATGTGCTGCTTAATACTGCTATGTGATTTGTCCAGGCAGCATTGCTACTAATAGGTTGTGCATAAATTATGATCGCTTAAGAATGGCGGAAGTATTTCCATTTTGCACCTTGGCTATTACAGCTGCAGAGAAAATGAACAAAATGAGATTACAAACTTATAAATACAGGGTATGCAATGGAGAGGGGGGAAGTCGGGTGGCGGACGTAAAAGAGAAGCACAGATACAACCTTAACTCCAGCCATACAAATGGTCCTGCTATTATTTACTATGGTAACATTATAAAAGACTACACTGTTTGGGACCATTATCCTTCCAGCTCTCTTTTCAGTACAAATCATTATATTTATTATCTGTCGTCTTGTATAGAGGGTCATGAGAAAGGCCAATCGAAAGCAGAAGAAGCCTGCTTTTCAGAAGAAAATTGGACCTATTTCTAATTCTCTTTCATTCTCAAGTACAAGGAAGTGCAGACTTTTTTTGTGTGAAAAATTGTTTCATGCAAGATAAAAGTACAGATTATCGGTGAGAAAATGGCACACTCTTCCTGACACCTTGCAGATTCTTGGGAGATATTGCCAGTTTTCCTAAAAGATTTTTACCTTTCATATCCTGAAAAATATGTTTCCTTATAGGTGCTGAGCAGCAGGTGCCAGAGTTTAAGGTATTATTTTTGAATATGTTGTATATAAGGGATATCAATGACTCGGCTGTATGTTTTAACAATGTAGTCCCTTAAAGTAAATACCATGTTGTATATCATGGAGGAAATGGGTGTTTTTTTTGCAAATGTGTGCCCAGCATCAAGGTTCAGTTTGTAGGCTTCTTTCTGCTTTTGTGCATATGCAAATAAATGAAATTAAAATATGGATCTTGCCTTTTTGCATTGCATGCTTTCCGCCACTTTCTGCACAATTACAATTAGCTTGGCCACCAGAGGGTCTCTGAGAAAAGAATGGTCATGGTAGGCCAAGGCATTCACACACACACACACACACCAATTCCCCAGGTACTCTGCTACTCATCTTACTGTCACTGCTGCCCATCCTTCCACATTTTGTATTTGAGAAGCAACGGTGGGCAGCGGGGTCAACAGTCAAAAGCTGTATATGTGTGTGTAGAAACCTCTGATGTGGCTGAAATGTAACCCATTGCACTAAAGTAGGAGTTACCCACTTTTTCATTTGGCCATGCCTACTGTTGGCATGTGGCCTCTGGAACATTGCCCACAAGGGAACACAGCCCTCAGGTTAATGAAAATTTCCCACACTGCTCTTTCTTTCCCACATTGCCTTCCATGCACAGTTCCCCATGTAGGTGCTGCCACATTGAATACATGATTCTGACATTGTGTGGAATAGACCTCCTGATAAGATGGCGACCCAACTGGCAAAAAGCCCAAGGGGGGGCTGGTTCTTAAGCTCCCTGACTCAGCCAGGCACTGATGTAAGACCCTGCAAGGGTACGTCTTTCTTTGAAGTGTAGCCTTAGGAGAGGCCATAGCTTATTGGCAAAGCATCTGCCAATTCCTAGTGTCTCCAGGTAAGGCTGGGAGAAATTCTTGCCTGAAATCCCACAGAACCACTGCTGGGCAGTGTACATAATACTAAGCAAGATGGACCAATGGTCTGACTCCGTGTTAGGCAACTTCCCATGTTTCTCTCTTTAGTCAGGGAGGAAGGCACAGCTCTTCCAGTGCTCAGCTGTCTCAGGATCAGCAGCCCAGGGAGGTGACAAAAGCAAACATCTCAAGGGCTGTGGCATCTTGGAGCTAAATACATTTCATGTAACATGAGCACGTATGTTCAGATACGTAAATGACATACCTCACAAGTGTCCCAGAAAAAATGTGACATCCCGTTTTTTCCCGTGAGAGCATGGCGGCTATTTGGGTTGTTGTGATCTTCCACAATTTTGCGCCAAGATCTTGCTCAGAAAAAAGTGCTTTTGGGCAGGGCTGCAATCTCATAACACATGTTTTTAGGCGCCATGAGAGCATGGCCCTGAAAAGGTGTGTCTTTTGGTTTCCATGTTCTCACACGGATCACGTGACTCAACATGTTGGAGGGCATGGAATGATGTGAGTCTATGCAGGGCAATGCAAAGCTGGTAATAGGCCCAGGCCAGATGGGAAATGTAGTCCCCACTTCAATAACATTTATGAAAGGGTCCCTCTTTGCCTCTACCAGGGGGACTTGGAGTAGACTCCATCAAAGTCACAGGGCCCTACCGATTGGCCCCTCTGGCCCCATTGCTTTAGCTTGGGTTTTTGCAAGCTCAGTGGTACTAGCACGCACAGGCCTGCAGCCATAGGAGAGGTGGTAGGTTACCACTATTATGCCTTAATATGTCACCATCACCTACCCCGACAGATTGCTTCAGTGCAGCTGCCCCCTGCAGTTGGCCAAAATCCTGCTATGTACCTTGCTTAACTACAAATGTTTGCTGCCACAGGACTTCAGTGCATATGTAGGGACAAATGCTGCCTCCTCTTAACTGGTGCTGCATCATTCCAAAATCTAGACAAGACGTATAGGACAGCCCTTACCTAAGCCAATGGCCCGGAGCAACTTGTATTTTTCGCCCCACGAAGAGGGAAGCAATTTATTAAAAACATGTTTTGGAAGTATGATGAGTCCATATCAGTGCTGGCGGTATGTTCCCATTATCAGCTAGACAACTTTTGTTAATTCTGTAAATATTTCCAGCATTGTAAACACTGGGCAGTGTAGTGGCTGTTAATACAAAGTAGGCAAATTGTCTGATGAATTCATGTATAAAGAGACAAGACTCTGGGATCAGAAGTTTGCTGATAATTCAAACAAAGCTCTGAGTTGACTTGATTGCCAACAGTTTTTGAGAAATATCCATAGGACCATAAAGTGATAAATTCTTCCATTAGTTCATATGTGGCACTGAGAGTTTACTGACCTGAATTTTATATTAAGAAAGTGGAGTTTCCATAGCTTTCCATAGCTTTTTCATTGTTGTTCATGCATGTTCAAAATCAGCTTATATATTAACATAAAATGCTCCATTCTAAAAGATTTTACATGTGGTATGTGCATAGCTGGAGATTTATTTAATTGAGAGGCACAACTGATTGTCTACATCACTTAAAACAGGGGTCAAATGTGGTCTTCCAGGCCTCTATATTTGGCCCAAGACTCTCCCTAGTTCACACACCCTGCCACAGGCCACACCTTTTGCCTAAATGGAATGAAATCTATGATAATGCCTCTTGCTTACATGTAAAGATAATAGAGAGGAAATTTATTTCTAGTTTTAACATGCCATAAGAAGACTGACTTACTTGTTGCAAGTTTATTGCTGGTTGAAAAGTATGTATTTGTGCCTCAGTTATTTCTCAGGTCACAAATTCAGCTATCATTACTCTGATTTTAGCTGATTCCCAAAACAAGGATGGGTAGCACATACAGCTAATTTGCATAGTGTCATCAGATAACAAGCAAGACTTTATAACTGCATTTGAATCTGTCTTTATTTTCCTAATCTTACTCCCAAAAAGCGATCAAATGCAGAAGCAGTTTTCTGTAGGGTACAGCATTTAGTTATTTATTATATAGTAAATAAAGGCTATTTATTATTCAATATGTCTTTCTATCCCACTCTTCTTCCATTAGAAAACTCAAAGCAGCCAATAGCAGGAACATAAATAAGAATAATATCCAAGCAGTACTATATAATAAAATCAGCAGCCAGAACAGACAACAGCTGTGAAGAATATCCAGCTCATAAGCGCTAAAACAAAACAGAAAAACCTCCATAAATTCCAGCACTCTGTTCCCTGCCTTGCTACTGGACCATGAAGGAGGAGAAGGCATTAGAAGCTAAGGCATCAGCAGCAGTCTTGCTAGACAGGTGGTGGGAGACTGCCATCCAAGACCAGGCACCTGTTCCGGTACTGCATATCCTCCACGCCCCTTTCCTCTCCCCCAGTCACCCCACCCACGGGGAAGCAGATCTCAGTGTCTGTAACTGTCAGCATGGGTTCCTGGTAAAAGCAAAAATTGCAGGAATAGGTGGCAGATCAAGTGTTTCAAATATTAGCACTCAGACCAGCAAGGAGGTTACTAAGGCTGTACTAATGCACAGCTGTCAGGAACAGAGATGGATGAATCTGTTCATTTCAGATCTCTGTTTTCTCGTTCCCCAACACTTAAATTCAAGTTCTCCACATTTCTGCAGCAATCTGTGATTTTAAAAAAAGAAGAATTAAAATTAAAAAGCTCAGGAGAATCTGCTGGTATTTTAGTGCAACTTTCTCCCACTAAACATTTTTTGTTTTGTTTTGACAGATACACATATTTTTGCAAGCAATTCCCGCTACCACCTCCACCACCATAATGTGTTTTTGTATGTTGTGTTTACTAATATATGCATTCATGCACACACTTTAATAAATGCATTATTGTCCTTGTTATTCAGCTGGAGAACTGCATTGCAAAATTTGTTTAACAGTGAAATTGTAAGGACGAGTGGGTTTCACTTTGTGTACTGTTTCAGATCATGTGAATTAGGTAGGTTCACCTTTAAAAGCGAACTGAATCAAATCTCTCCCCCATCCCTAATCAGTAAAGAAGAATATTAACACAATGCAGGCGGTTCAAGTAATCATGTTCTGAGCATGCGTCAGCTGCAGCGATCAGATTTGCCAGCTTGGGTTGATTAATGCCAATTATACCAGCGTGAAATCAGGACATCAGCTTGAACGATATCATATTATTAATCACAAACAGTACAAGGGTGCCCAACTTTGAATAATAAAAAAAATACATCGCTTGTAAACTTTGTCAGTATCACTGTTTAGAACTGGGCTTTAACAAGCTCTAATAACCCGCTCCCCATTCCTTCTCTCCATCATATATTGTTCGTATCGTACACCAGGAGCAAACAATGCAGATGGGGAACTGACAGGAAAGCTTTTTAATAATTAAAACTTTGGATGCCTAATAGCTCCTTTCATCAGAGAATCTCAAAAGAGTTTCACAAACATTAATTAATTAAATAAGCCCCCGAACTGCCTTGTGAAGTTGGCAGGTGGTATTTTACCTCATTTTGGAAGAAAGTAAATTTGACATGGGGGCACACAGAAGCTGTGCCATAGCAGCTAGAGACAAAACCCTATTATCCTGCCGTAACAATATGCATGAAAGTGGGCTTGTTAGAACTCCAGGGCAGACCTGCCCATCTTGTGATGTACTGAGCTGAAGGCAGCACAGCTGCTTTGCACTGCTTCTTCCTAACCCTGTTTTCTGCAGTTCTGTGCAAGCAGCAAAACCAAAAGCTTGATCAAAATCCTAGTGGGACACCACTGTATGTGTTAGCTCAGCTGTGTCCGACTTTTGCTTCTGCAAGACTTCCCTTTGCCAGATTTTGCTTAGTTTGTTGCTTCATGATTTTCTGCTGAATTCTGTTTCTGTTGAATTTCTGTTGAATTGTCATAGCATCAACACAAGTAAACTATGGTTTAGCGCTCAAGCCTGCTTGTGGGCTTTTCATAGTCATCTGGCCGCCATGAGAACAGGATGATGGACTAGATACGACTTTGGTCTTATTTCGACTAGCCCTGACATCTCGCCAGGCCACACCCTTCATTGATCCTGCTCTGTAGTCTTCCTGAGCTCTTTTGCCAACTGGGATGCATCCTCAAACTGTAATAACGCTTCTTGCTTTTCTGGATGGAGAATATGTGTTTCGTAGATGTAGAAAGAAATTGTTGGCTACCTGGAATGCATCCGACTCTGCAAAAAGAAACATCCATTGTTTCACCCGCTTTTTGCCTCTGGTTCCACACACTGTGTGTGGCCCCCAGAAACCTGCCTGGGGGGGAATCTGGCCCTTGGGGTTTTAAATGCCTCCTACCCCTGTCCTAGTAATTCTCTACATTTGGAAAGGCAATGCACAATGCCCTAAGAGCCTATCCAGCTAAGCATAGTTTCCAAATCGGTCATGGGGTGGCAGCCAGAAGACAACCCACTTGGCCAATCCTGCTCCAGCTAGCTCTATAGTTAACAAAATAAATCCAGGCAGCTGACCTGCATTGGCTTTCAAAGGCTCAATGTAAGAGAACTGGATTTTGAATAAGTCTCTGAATAAAGTACGCTCAGAGTGCAAAAAAATGTAATTCTGTCAATAAATAGTCAAAGTATGTAAGGGAGATGTGTGCTCCCTGAATAGACTGGAAACATTTTGCAGGAGTCATCTGCTTTTAAATCATCAGCCTTTACTGATAAACAGTTCAATAGAAATCAAGCAACATTTAAATCAGATATGAAGTATCCAGTCAGAAAGAAATGCTGTTATAATGACTCCTTCTGTGCTTTGTAACTTTTCCAGGCTCTCCCATGGTCTCAGACATTATGTTGGCCTTCAGTGCGATATGGCACAAAAAGCAGAGTTATATCATAACTCATCAAAGGTCTATGAAAATTCATTTGGATCTGCCACCAGCTATCAATTTAGACAAGAAGTGTATCTGATTCAGCTTAATTAGAGTGGACGAAAGCGTAGAAAACAGGTCATTGTCCGCTGTCTTTGCAAATCAGGAGAAAGGAAGGGGGAGCACCCAAAACAGAACCCTGTATTCTGAAGCATTTAGAGATAACTTAGTGCATCTTCAGTCATGAGACAGCTCTGTGAAGTTTGACAAGGCATGCTGGTTCTTCAACAAATCAACAAAACATGATATAATCTTAGCTGTGTGTGTTATACTAGGTACCTGATCTGCAGGTGTACAAGGCATGGAAAATGCTTAATTCTCTACTCCCTTTATCAAGGAAGTTGGCAGGGACCAATTAATCTATATAGTCATTCTTGCACAGGTGTACTGCCATAATATTTAGCCAGACTCAATTTATATTAAAGGTAAAGGTAAAGGGACCCCTGACCGTTAGGTCCAGTCGCGGACGACTCTGGGGTTGCGGCGCTCATCTTGCTTTACTGGCTGAGGGAGCTGGTGTATAGCTTCCGGGTCATGTGGCCAGCATGACTAGGCCGCTTCTGGCAAACCAGAGCAGCGCACAGAAACGCCATTTACCTTCCCGCCGGAGCGGTACCTATTTATCTACTTGCACTTTGACGTGCTTTCGAACTGCTAGGTTGGCAGGAGCAGGGACCGAGCAACGGGAGCTCACCCTGTCGCAGGGATTCGAACCGCTGACCTTCTGATCGGCAAGCCTTCGGTTCTGTGGTTTAACCCACAGCAACATTAAAGCAAAATTATATTCCTTTAGTCAAGTATTCCAAAGGTAGAAATGGGAAGACAATGAAACACTGTAGATGTCGATGTAAATTGCATTGTGATTCCTTCCAGAAAAACAAAAACAAAAATGGAGAAAACATGTGGTTTAAGGCCAGTGATAATAAAAACTATGCAAGGGACTTAGGGCCTCATGAAAGATGCTAGAAGAACTAATACTTGCAGAAATATTAGCCAAAGACAGGACTGAATTCTTTGAGAAGGAGATTGTCAGGTAGTGAATCTGTTTCTCTCTCTCTCTCTCTCTCTCTCTCTCTCTCTCTCACACACACGTAAATACCTCTTGAGAAGCTGCTCACTTCACACTTGGAAGTGAAGGGTGGGCCAAGGAGCACAATTCCACTCTCCTGCCCACATGCTCCCCTCTGCATGGACAGACATAAGAAGGGCCTGTGGGATCAGGCCAGTGGCCCATCTAGCTCAGCATCCTGTTTTCACAGTGGCCAGCCAGATACCCATGGGGAGGGAGCCCACCACCAGGTTTAAGGCACAACAACACTCTACTGTGGTTTCTAGCAACTGGTATTCAGAACCATGGAGGCAAAAGATAACCACCATGACAAATAGCCACTGATAGCCTTACCGTCCATGAATTCGTCCAATCCTCTTTTAAAGGCACCCAAGTTGATGGTGCTGGAGGAGACTCTTGAGAGTCCCATGGACTGCAAGAAGATCAAACCTATCCATTCGTCAGGAAATCAGCCCTGAGTGCTCACTGGAAGGACAGATCCTGAAGCTGAGACTCCAATACTTTGGCCACCTCATGAGAAGAGAAGACTCCCTGGAAAAGACCCTGACGTTGGAAAAGATTGAGGGCATAAGGAGATGACAAACGACAAGATGGTTGGACAGTGTTCTTGAAGCTACCAGCACGAGTTTGACCAAACTGTGGGAGGCAGTGGAAGACAGGAGTGCCTGGCGTGCTCTGGTCCATGGGGGTCACGAAGAGCTGGACACGACTAAACGACTAAACAACAACAACAAAGCTGATGGCCATCATTGCCTCATGTGGCAGTAATATAGATATAGATGGGGCAGGTTGGAGTAACTGGAATCCTGAAGAGAAGCATGCCACACCACATCATTTTGTTGCTGGGCCTCACCTGTATTATTTCAAATTTAAATGTGAGCAAACACTGCACACCAGCCTCTGTGTGTGAAGCATGCTGTTACGGAAATCTTTCCTCAAAGATTTAAAGACAACCCTCCTGCTTTCTTCCATATTCACAGTAATATGTAATCCTGTTATTATTTCATCTAGGCCATTATTCAGAACAGAACAACACAGTTGTTGATGATGCCTGCTTAAAGGTGACTTTCATTTTCACATTGACTTCACTCTGGACATGTTTGGAGGTCCATTCGGTGAAATAAAATTGCTTTGCAATTATTTTTACTTAGAGAAACATGACAGGTCGAATTTTTATGTTAATTAATCTCTGTTATTATTGTGTGACTGCAAATCATAAATTTCCTTGCAATCCGGCATTAATACATTCTATAAATTATTGTAATTTCTCCTATCCCTACCATGGACTTGGAAATAGTTAACTTCGTGTGGGTATCTATTTGTTTACCCTAATGCCTTATGAAGTGTGGATTTGGAGGAAATACTGTCTCTGGCAATAGTTGCCATCAGAAAAGATAAGGCACAACTCTCTGAATTCCCCTTACCCAGGTTATGCTCTTATTGTAAATTTGACACTGTGTAATCTTTGTGGTCAGGAGCTAGAAAACATGCAAGGCTTAACATATCATTTTGGTTTTAGACTTGCACTCAAATTTGATATTTTTGTTTTTTCCTAGCCTAAGTACTATTAATTATTTTTGTTTTGTACATACCCCAAAGCAGCAGTTTAAGGCAGCTTTCACTGACTTGGTGTCCTCTAGAGCAGTCAGGGGCTGATGTGACTTGCAGTGCAAACTGACTGGAGGGCAGCAGGTTAGAAAAGGCTGCCCTAGGATGAAGCTAGATGTGATGGCCAACCACTGAAAATAGACTTCCTCCATTCACCAGAGCATGCAGACAGGCTTCTCAAAGTTGTCATCGTGTTTTCGTCCCCCTGCTCTGCATAACAGGCTGCTGCTGCTGCTGGCAGGAAAAAAAGTGGATATTTACGGCATATTCAGAGCACATTCTTCCCACTGCACCCAAGAATTCTGGGAACTGTAGTTTATCCCTTACAGACCTACAATTTGCAGCATGTTGAACAAACTACAGTTCCCAGGATTCTTTGAGGGGTTGTGTGCTTTGAATGTACTTTGAAAACTGGGGTGTACACAGCCTGGCAAATCACCACTAGACTCGTCCAGGGTGTCAGTAGACTCACTCAGATAGAGATGCCCATGGAAGGGGTCTTACCCAGTGGCCCTCAGAAACTTGAAGTTGATACTATTTGTACTGGTGCTGGGTCCACATTTTCAGCAGAACGATGTTTTAGCGTGCTGAGGTGGTGAACAGCACCACTGCAGGTGAAATGCAGGTGACCTTTTTCTTTTTTTTAAAAAAAGAAAGAAAGAAATAGCACATTAAAGAAAAAAGGTTATCTCCCAGCTCTTTCTTTGCTGCTATGCTGATTGTCTATTTCCAGGGCGTTTTTATCAAGGCAGGGAGCAGTTTTTCAAAAAATAAAATAAAAATGTGATTTTTACCTGTAGTCTGAAGAGCCAGCTTCTGTTCCAACACTATTCAAGGTGAACTGGCTGGTCCTTCTATTAGACACCATGAAACAGACGATGTGGAGGGAGGCGGCATGGACTAGTTTTGGATGTTATTAAAATAGTTTACTGTTGGTGAGGAGGAGATGAAGTGGTCTGGTGCCCTTTGGATTTGGGGCCAGACCTGAAGACAGAGAAGGGGCAAGTTAAAGAGATATCAAGTGCTACAGAGCTCCCTCTTGTTCCTTCATCTTGTTTAGTTTTTTAACCAGTCAAGATGGAACAACCCAAGGTGGTTTGCCAGAAAGCTGGGATTCTCATAGCAAATAGTGTTTCACAAACTGCTATAAACTCTCAATGCAAATCTTCCACAGTTGTGTGACTTTTCTTTGGGGGGGGGATACAATTCCATTATGTATTTTGAAGACTATTTGAGTTTCTGGGGCTCCAACCCCCACCTTGAATGCTGGGAGGCTGCACTCCAGACAGGCCTGCATTAATGCATTTCCGAGCGCTGTGAATGGGTCTTTTGGCTAAAGTCCAGCTCCACTTTTTTATTTAATAAATATTTTTAAATAATCATTTTTCATTTCTAATTTAGCTCTCAGTGCAAAATGAAGGTCTCACGCTTTAGGGTGGGTGTCAGCGAAGGGATAATGTTTGTGGCACAGCCGTATACAAGGCAAAGAAATGGCTTTTGTAGGGTGATTAAATGCTGAAGTGAAGCTGAGGTGTTTGATAACCACAGAAGCCATTTATTGTGTGTATACTCCAGTGCCACGAACATCATTTCTATTATACAACAAGACAAAGGAATATTCAACAAACCATAACGAGGAAAGAATGAGATTGTTTTTTTCTTTTTTCTTTCTCCCTCCCTCACCCCCATGGAAGTTTTAAAGTTTTCAGCTGCTGCTCCCTCAGATTAGTCTTCTATTCATGTCCCATTTGGGGTGGAGCTTAAGCCAATCAAACAGGGGCGGCCTCTCTGGAAAACGAGAATGGTGCCTGTGGAAGTGCTTATCACTAGCGGTGTCAATATGTATTTTCTGAAAAGGTAATGCTGATTCTTTTCCCCACTATGCTGTGATGGTTGGGGAAAGTGCCTTCTCTAGCTGTATAATGTGCTGTAACTGTTCCTCTTTGATAGAGGAAGACACCAAGTCATAACATCTGGAGAGGGCGACTTTCGATATCTCTGTGTGCTGCTGCTTCTGTTACACATTACTGCTCAGGAGCATCACACTAGTCTCCTTCATTATAAGAGCATTTTTAATTTTGTTTTTAAATAATGAGGAACACATTCAGGAAGGGGGGCAAAATGGAGGATTTGCAGAATAAGCGTCTGCGAGAAAGAAATCTGTTTTGTTCCAAATTCACAGTGAAGAGTGGCAAATAATGATAATAATAATCACAACTGAATGTGTTGCTGCTGTTCTTTAGGCTTCTGAATGATGCCTTCTGTTAAGATTCTCACATTGTATGACCGTACCCAAAAAGCCTGTGTGGTGTGGCAGATGAGAACCTAGTATGGTTGTACAAACTGTGATATTTGTTCTGGTTCTGTAATTGCAAATTTTCTTCTTTGATACTTATTTGTTCGGACATGCAGGATTCAGTTTTGTGCACTTTATTATTTATCTATTAATTCTTGCATACGAGGAGCTCAAGGAGGCATACATGACAACTCACCCTCCCATGTGACCATTTCAACAACCCTAAGTTAGACTGAGAGGCAGTGAGTGGCCCAAGGTCACCCAGTGAATTTCACGGCTGTGTGAGGATTTGAGCCCTGGTCACCCAAGTCCTAGTCCAACACTCTAACCACTATATAATATTATATATTAGCCACTAGACCACTTCCTCACACTGACCATTAGTGATATAGTGTTACTCCTAGCAATATACAAAGCACATTGACCAAGACTTCTTGTAGATATAAATGTTTATGTTTGTTCTGAGTTCTGAGTCTCACTTGGGCTTCCAGTGAAGCCATTCTACTCTGTAACCTGGAAGTTCAGCATAACCAAAAGATGAGGGAGGAGAGCTGTTCCTGAATCAGCAATGTAGTAATTGGTAAATAATAGAGTTAAATATTGTCTCCAGTTAGTATGGGTTGAAGCTAAGACTCTACTCTTTAGTTTGTTATTCGGGTTACTTTCATTTTCCTATGTAATTGTGCGTCAGCCTGTTCACCAATAAACACATTCTTGTTTTGGTCCTACAAAATAATCTGAAACCTTGCCTTGTGTGAAGTAAGAACTTAACAGACAGGCTGGGCCAAACCTGATAAGTCTTTCTGTCTTGACATTTCCATGGACAGGAAGTTTTCAGGGGAACTGAACTAGATTTGTTGTTCCTTTTCATTCCCAACTGCCTCCACTAATGAAGATCATGTTTTTTGCATTGTCTTAAGAAGACAGCCAAGGTCAGACTTTGGGAAACCAGTGGTAGGAAGGTGCTTTCCCATTTCATTTTCAAACCATTTTGTTGAATAATATTTATGCTGCAAAAGAGACAGTGGCAGAAGATTCAAGATCTATTGCTGCCAGATTTAATAGGCTACATAGGTGGATGTGGTCCATCAGTACAAGCTTTCCTAACTCCTAGCAATCTGCACAGAGTTTAGAGTAATGCATCATTAACATCATTAATTTCACTTGTTCCTATTTTATATAATTATTCATCTCTAGAAGGATTCCACAAATGTTCAGCTCTACAATACAAAATGCCACTGTTTACTTTGCTTAGCTTGCTGAACCTGATCATATGTTTACACACAGAGAGACATTTCCTCCATAACATGAAGTCTGTAGCCAAACTTGGTGATTGGTGCTTTTCTTAACATATTTGAGAAGACAAGGTGTTTTATGGGAACTTTTGGCATAGGTTCTCAGCCCACAAATTAGTAATTATGGTAAACAGATCTGATCAAAATTAACTACTTGATGGGAAAGGTAGCTTTTGGCCTATCAAGAAAGTACGAATTGCCATTTGAGACTGAGTGGATAATATTGCAAGTGGCATCCTTCCCTCCTGCCTCAGAGTCTTCCTAGGAACATTTGTCTTGCTAGTTATTGAAACACTATGATTTTTAATGCTGGGGGGGTGTGTGTCTTAGTATAAACCAGGAGGCAGTTGAGCAATCAAGCACAAAAATGATTTCTTGTACAAACAGCAGAGTGGCTAACCAGAAACTATGTAGTTGATACCTTTCTAAATTCAAATTAAACTTCTAAAACTTACAGAGCAACTGGCGTCAATGAAAATGAGCTGTAATTTGAAACCTTTCCCCCTAAAGCTATCTGAATTTTTGATAACTCTGTGTAGTCTTTGGAGTAGCACACACTGCCATAGAGATAGCAGTGAGTGTGACTCTGCCTCCAACCCACCCACAGCAGAAGTTCTGCTTTAAAGAAGTTCAGGATGTGTCCACTTACCTATCTGAACTCTTCTGTGCTGAACACTTCAGTATCCAAACAGAAGTGCCAAACACTTCCCAGGAGATGCAAGGGAAGGGGAAGCACAAGTGACATCTACTGCGGTATAGAAAGTTATATTGATGAAGACTCTCCATGAGTAGATCTACACTCCAGATAGTTTGTGAAGCTCACAGAAGTGTCATAAGTTTGACATCACATGTTATTTTATGATTAGAGAAAGGGGAAGGTTGAGCCTCCCTTTCATACCTTCTTTCCTTGGGAAACTGTGTACAGTTCAGATCACCTCATCCCAAAAAGGACATATTGCTAGGAAAGCTTCCAGAAAGGGCAACCAAAATGATCAGTGAATGGAGAAAATCCTGTATGAGGAAAGGATATGGCATTTGGAACTTTTTTGGTCCCTTCCAATTCTACAATTCTATAATTCTGTTAGTAAATAGGGATGTGATAGAAATGTATAAAATTCTGCATTATGTGTAGAAACCTGGTGCATGGGAATTCATCCAGTGCAACTGGATGTTGGGAGCTTCAGAACAGACAAAAGGAAGTACTTCTTTGCGCAGCACAGAAACTGTAGAATTCATTTCCACAAGATGTGGTGATGGCAAACAACCTGGACAGTTTCATGAAGGATTTTGAACAAATTCATGGACTCCATGGCTATCGATGGCTACTTATATACTACTTCCGCTGTTAGAGGCAGGAGTGAGAGTGCTCTGTAGAACCAGTGGAAGCAGAAGTGGCTTGCCATGTGGGATGAATCAATAATGCGAAGTTTCCAGCAGTTGCATTGCTGAGACATGCCAGAATGTGATGATGGTGCTGAGCAAGCCAGTAGCAAAGTCAGAGTTCTGCTGAAGCACCAGTGGAACCAATCTAGTGCTCCCATTGGTCCACTGCACAACCCTTCCCTCACTACTGGCTCTCCTCTCCTCATCCCAGTGAGCGGCAGTGATTATGCTGCCAAGAAGATAGCATTGTGGCACCATGCTTGTGCTGTCATTCAGTGGCACCACCCTTGTGCTCATGTTTTTCTTGTGAATTTTCTATATGTATCATAGCTGTCAATGTTTCCCCTTTTTAAAGGGAAATTCCCTTATTCCGAACAGGATTCCTCGCAAGAAAAGGGAAAAGTTGACAGCTATGATATGTATCTGGTTGGCTGCTTTTGGAAACAGAATGCTGGACTAGATTTGCCATTCAAGTGATCCAGCAGGGCTCTTCTTGCGTTCTATGTTTTTAAAATAATGGTCTAATTGAATGGATATGATGCAAAAAGGCAGGGAGGGGAAAAGAAAATAAGCAAATCCAGGTACCATGGGACAATTCTGGAAAGAAGGAGCAAAGTAGCATTTGATCCTACACAGGCTGGTGGTGGCAGGGGGCTCAGTGTCTTACCTATTCCTATGAAGGAGCCAGGTAGAATGGCTGCTGATGGAGACTGTTCTTGGAGGCAAGGAGCATGTTGAACATAAGTTCCAAGTAAGTCATTTGATTGAACTGCAAAAGCAGAAGATAACTGAAAGGGGACTAGGGATGGAGAGAAGTTCAGTTTGCTTCCATTTTAATGCGAACCCACCAAAACAAACTACCATTCAGCATTTGCACTTCCCAAAATTTTGTGATGCAAGTTCTCCAGCCAAAAGAATGTGTAAAAAAAAAAGAAAAGTGTAGATTAGGAGAAACTGGGCATAAAAATGTAAACATTCTTGGAAATATCATACAAAACTGCATTGTGTTAGGGAAAATTCCTTGCAAAAATGTGCCTATTAAGCACCAAAACACATGACATACGTGGGAGGAAAGGGAACGTTGCACAGTAATTACCCAAGTAACTACTATTTCCAAGTAGCAATGCAAAGGGTTATGTGTGTAAAAAGAAAAAGATTGACTGAATTTAGAACACCTGGTTAGAAGTGATTTCTTATTCAGACCTTCACAGACAGCACTTGCAATTGGCAATGGCAATCCAAATAGGGTGGGGTTCAACTGTCTCTAATCAGTACTGGTTGCACAGGTGTAAGCACATGCCTGTAACAGGATCAGGGTGAAAGTGATTAAGACAAAGGTGCCAGTAACACAATAAAATGACTTGTGCAGGTGGCAACGCACAGGTTATTCGGACCATGGTCTTCTTTGTTTCTCTCTCAGACGTTTTTCTTTCCTTTAGGGCTTACTAGAAATTTGCAGGTGACGAGAGAAAGCTTCATTCTGATAAAAGAATAGGCCAGCTTACTGATTGCAGAAAATTACACGAAGTTTTTTTTTTTTTTAATCAAAGTCTCTGTGGTCTGCGGTCTGATTTTCTAGGCCAGATGTCAAATGTTTTTCACTGATGTCGATGTTGAAGTAATCAGTAAGCCAATTCCAAGAATGAGTAAGTGAGACTGTAATAACATTTCACTTCAGTATTACAAAAGTCTTTTTTTAAAAAAAAAAATCCCCCCAGCTATGAACAAAGTAACAGGACCCCTCAGATTCAATATAATTACACAAACCATTACTTTGAAATTTGTGAGACATTTTTATGTGTGGTCAATTGCTATATACATATAGATGGAAGGCCGTAGCAGAAAAAATATATATATGCAAAAATACATTTACAAAGTTTCATATTTTTAAACATTTACATTTAATTTAAAACATAATTGCATTTTTAGTATTTAATCTATTTTATGAAGTTTATCTTTGCTGCTACAATATTAAGCAGCAATTGAAAAAGGGAAGGATTCACTAGAAGAAAAGGCTTCAGTCTGAAGGTTAAAATGGAGACAGAGAAGGATTGATGGATGATGAGCCATTGTGAATCATTCCAGCTGATCATGAAGAGCCTGTTGTCATTTAACATGGAAGAACCATGTTTTTGCATATTTTGTCGGCTTCTTCTAAATACCTTGCTTGCACAGACGTATCATATGTGTTACCAGATACACTGTTGCGTCATTCTCATTAAATATTTTGTGCACAAGGACACAAACAGAAAGCAGTAGTGTGCAGTGGGGAGGTGGCATTGCTGTATTTCCTTCTGAGCACGGAATGTCCCTGCCATTTCTTGAGAAGGGAGTGGTAAGATGTAGGGAGCTCAAAGAGGTATGGTCACTTTGTTCCTGCTGCTATGCCCATGCTGAACTTGTCACCTCTATCCCTCTCTGCAACTGGAAGCTGCCCTTCAGCTACACCACCCCACCAACTGCTACTGGCAAAAAGAGCCCAGGACAAAGCAAAATTGATGTGAAGTTGTGTAGAGCACTGACTGCACTTCTGGAAATGAATATTACCCAGATTTTCTCTCCCTCCCCCCCAACTGCACTGGTTACCAGTTCATTTCTAGGCTCAGTTCAAGGTGCCAGCTTTGACCTTTAAAGGAGCAGGTACTGTATAAGCATTGTGGTGCCATCCACAGGCTGTTAGGCTCCAACTCCTATCAGCTCCAGCCAGCATGACAAATAGTCAAGGTTGATGGGTGCTGGAGTCCAGCAACATCTGAATGGCACCACAATGGATGGCTACCCTTGCCCTGAACAGACTAATTTCAGTGTATCTGTGCAATCTCCTCCTTCCAAGTACAGCTTTCAGGGGTGACAACAGGAATTCGCTGTATGTGGATTCAGCCCTCTGTCTTCTTATGTGAATCAGGTGCTACATCCAAATAATAAGGTGCCTGATGAAATCAGGGGAAACTTTCCCCAGAGTTGTATATCTACACTCAAATGGAGTTAAATCTGTTTTTCCCCCTCTGCCTGCCACACAGCTGTTCAAGAGACAAGAGCCCTGCTGTTGTCCAATGCTAACTCTACAACTATGCAAAAAACACATGTTTCATGAGTTGTAAGTGTTGGTTTCTGCTCTCTTCGCTGTGCAGCGAAGTGCTTGTCACAAGACAATGTTTACATTCCACAGTCAGAGTACTGTTGGGTTTTCCCACGGGAATGGGAAGCTGGATGTGACGTACACTGGTTTCCTGTTTTTCACAGTTCTCTCGGTGTTCTTCATTCCGATGAGAAGGACGGTTGCTTCTCTGCTCCCGCAGAGGCAAGATGCATGTTTGTAATTTCTCAACTTTGAACTGAAAATAAAGCAACATTAAGCATGTGGCACGTACTGCTCATCATTCCGTTGTGCAAAGGACTCTGCAATAACAACATTTTGGTTCCGGGCCCAGAAAGACGTAAATCAAACTGAAGAATGCCGGCAGAGGAACAGAGGAACGGATCGCGTTATCTGCTCTGCGCGTCAAGTTTGATTGATGAAGGTATGTGCTCATGCTCCGGGCAGCCTGCCAGTTTCTAGTTTATGGCTTTATGACTGGACTTTGTACTTTTAAAGCCGTTTTGCCGCGATACAGGCTAAGGCACAAGCTCACAGGCTTGATGGCTGGAAAAGCGAAAGTACTTTTTACAAGTGCTTTTGGATGAAGCTGCTGTACAGTGACGCAGCTTGATTAAAGCAGCAATGATGGATAATGCAAAGCTGGTTGAGGCTTTTGGGATTCCTAAGCTCAATAAGAAGAATTACATGGAGTGGGTACTATATGCAGAGGCTGTTCTGCGGAAAGAAGGTCTGTTTAATGTTATTACAGACAACCCCCCAGCTCCAATTACAGCTCAATGGGCAGCTAAGGATTCCAAAGCAAGGGGAACGCTTATGTTGATAGTATCCCCAGAAGAGCTCTGTCTGTTGCGTGGAAAGACCACAGCCAGAGAAATTTGGAACACTTTAAGAGAAGCTCACTTGAGGACAGAGGCTGGTTCCTCAATGTACTACTATGCCAAGCTGCATGATATGGCTCTTGCTGAAGGTGGAGATGTGCGTACACATCTGATGGAGATGCAAAATCTGAGACATGAGTTGCAACAGAGAGGACTCAACTTTCCAGAGGCTGTGTATTCCTTCATGATACTACATTCTTTGGGACCAAGTTGGGAGTCCGTTGCCACTCAGATTGCTGTTCAGCCAACTGCTCAGCTCACAGTAGCCTATGTTACTGCCGTGATCCAGAATGAAGCAGATCGCCGGGGTGCTAGCTGCATGGGTAAGGGGGAGTCTTCACAGACGTCATCCCAGAGTGCAGTGGAACCACCAGAGGGCGCCAAAGCTTTGAAGGCAGTGAAATGCTACTCGTGTGGATGTCTAGGCCATATGAAGAGGGAATGCAGATATCCCAGGGCCAAGACAGAGCAGCACAGCAGAAGTTCATCGCGTGGAAAAGGCCAAAGCAAAGGCAAAGGTCCGGTGTCCAGGACAATGCAGCACAAGGCAATGGTCTCACGCTTCACTCCAAAGGTTGCAAAGGTGCAGAAGACGTCTAGATCTTTCTTCGTTGTTGATTTAGCAGCTACCCACCACATGTGCAACGACAAGAGACTGTTCGTGTCTTTTACACCGCAAGAAGGTGCGATTCACCAGGTGGATGACCACACAATCCCCAGTCAAGGCTACGGAACTGTTGTTCTTCAAAGTTTGGACTTAGAGATACAGGATGTACTGTATGTTCCAGATGCCACACACAATCTTCTCAGTGTGATGCAGCTGAATGAACGGAACATTGACGTTTCCTTTAAGAACAAGAAATGCACCATCACAAAGAAAAACGATTATGTATTGCATGCTGAATGTGTTGATCGTTTGTTTGTTTTGTATTATGATGATGTTGTGCAGAATGATACTTGTTGCATTGCAGGTTCTAACAAAAGTTTGCATGCAGGATGTATTCATGATTTTCACAGGAAATTTGGTCATTTGCATTTTGAGGCAGTATCTAAAATGCCTGCCTTGGTTGAAGGTATGACTATTAAACCCTGCAGGTACCACATGAAGTGCAAGGCATGCGCAGCAAACAAGGTGAAAATGGCTGCGAAAGGTAAGGTGTCTAGTAGGCAAGCTACAGAACCATACCAGATTGTTCATGCTGATTTAGTTGGTCCACTATCGCCCTCTTTGGGTGGCAATAGGTTCTTCATGGTTCTCATTGATGCATTTTCTAGGTATATTTATGTGTACAATCTCAAGCAGAAATCAGAGGCTTTTCAAAGGTTTAAGGAATTCTGTGCTTGGTTAGAAAATGTGCATGGTAAAAAGATAAAAACTCTTTTCACAGATCGCGGGGGAGAATTCACTTCTCAGCAGTTTGAAGCTTTTCTGACTGAGAAAGGAATTCAACACAATTTGTCCAGTCCTCGCTCGCCATGGCAGAATGGGCTTTGCGAAAGGGCAAATAAAACATTGCTTCAAGGGTTAAAAACCTTGCTGCATGATGCCAATCTTCCAGAGAGTTATTGGGCCGAAGCTCTCTCGTGTTTTATTTACAGTTACAATCGCAGGTTATCTTCAGCGATTGGTTGTACCCCGTATGAACAGGTGTTTGGCAAGAAACCATACATCAAACACATGAAAATTTTTGGTTCTGACATGTGGATTCATTCACCACAAAGCTCCAAGTTAGGCAAACGTGGATTGCATGGTATCTTTCTAGGTTATCAGAAAGGTTCTTACAGAATAATGATGACTGACTCTAAGACAATTAAACTCACAAGAAGTGTTGAGTACAATGCCAAGTGGGGGGAGAACGTGGGAATTTTCCAATGTTATCCTGATGACAGTGATGAGACTGAGGATAAGCAACAGCAACCCACACCCACTGATGAAGGTTCTGATTCTGAGTCTGAAACTGAATCGGATAATTCAGAGGATTTCAAGAGTGCAAAAGCCTCTATGCGACCCTCTGAAAGCTCTGATCAGGAATTGGAAGAACCATTGTTCACAATAGGTCACTTTTCTCCTAAGAAGGAAGAGGAGAGTGTTGAAGACCAAAGGCTGATTCGAAGGTCACAAAGAGCCACAAAAGGCAGACCTCCAAAGAGATTTGCTGATGAATTTGCTAAGACAGCAGTAGCAGCTGTTAAAAGCTCCAAGAAGGTATTTGAACCTTCAAGTTTCCAAGAAATCCAGGATTTGGATTCTAAGGAAGCTGAGCCATGGTTAAATGCCATGAAGGCTGAGCTTGATTCCTTAGAAAGGAACAAAACTTGGGAGCTAGTTCCAGTAGTTCCAGGAATGAAACTGCTTGGAAGCAAATGGGTCTTCAAAGCGAAGACTGATCAAAATGGCAAGATAGTCAGACACAAAGCCAGATTGGTAGCCAGAGGTTTTGCACAGGTACCAGGTGAAGACTATCACGAGACCTACTCACCCACTGTGAGATATGAGAGCATTAGGCTTATGCTCAAGCTAGCTGCAGAGGAGAATCTACACATTAGTCACCACGATGTGAATACAGCATTTTTGTACGGATCTCTAGGTGAATCACTATATATGCTTCCACCTGATGGCGTACAGGTAAAACAGGGATTTGTTTGTGCTCTGAAAAAGTCCCTTTATGGTCTCAAACAAAGTGCACGGTGTTGGCACACAAAACTCACTGAAGCATTGTTTTCTCTAGGTTTTCAGCAAGGGAAAGCTGATCCATGTGTATTTGTCAAAGAGGAAGGGCAAAAGAAGCTGTATTGTTTGTTTTATGTTGATGATATTTTATTCTTTTGGAAAGATGTCACAATGTACAATAACGCCCTAGCTCTACTGAAAGAGCACTTTGACATGAAAGATCTTGGTGAGGTAAACAACTACCTATCTCTGGAAATAGAGAGAGATCAAAGTGGTAACATTCTAGTACACCAATCACGGAAAATTGCTGATGTGTTAAGCAAACTGAACCTGATGGATGCTAACCCTGTAGACACACCGATGACAACAGGTTATCAGGTAGAAGACACTGAAGAAGCATTTTCTGACACTACACTATACAGAAGTGTGCTAGGCAAGCTAAACTTCATTGCCAGATGTTCAAGACCTGACATTGCTGTTAGCTGTAATTTGCTAAGCAGACAATTCAACAATCCTACTGTTAAGGATTGGAAAGCTCTGAAACGCATAGCACGCTATTTGAAAGGCACTATACATTACAGACTGAGATTTAACAATCAGAAGTCTGGTGGTCTTGAAATTTTTGCAGATGCAAGTTTTGGAAGTGACACTACAGACAGGAAAAGTACGTCTGGAGTTTGCTACATGTACAATCAGGGTCTATTTCATTGGTCATGCAAGAAGCAAACAACAATTAGCTTAAGTACTTGTGAAGCTGAACTGAATGCACTGTCTTATTCACTTAAGGATTGTGAATGGTTGTTACAATTGTGCAAAGACATGAAAATTCCTGTCAAATGTCCAATCCAGGTTTACCAGGACAACAAAGCATGTTTGGCTTTGCTGAATTCGGAAGGTTGTAAGCAAAGCACGAAGCACTTGCAGTTGAAGGTGCAACATGCTAGGGAACATATTCAGAAGGGACTCGTAACGGTGTCCTATATGCCAGGTAATGAAATTCCTGCTGATGTATTGTCCAAGATTGTGTCAAGGGATCAACACTGTACCTATGTACGGAAGTTGGGTTTGTACTGATATTGTACGAACACGCTGCCCAGTGATGTTCACAGAAAGGGGGAGGATGTTGGTTTCTGCTCTCTTCACTGTGCAGCGAAGTGCTTGTCACAAGACAATGTTTACATTCCACAGTCAGAGTACTGTTGGGTTTTCCCACGGGAATGGGAAGCTGGATGTGACGTACACTGGTTTCCTGTTTTTCACAGTTCTCTCGGTGTTCTTCATTCCGATGAGAAGGACGGTTGCTTCTCTGCTCCCGCAGAGGCAAGATGCATGTTTGTAATTTCTCAACTTTGAACTGAAAATAAAGCAACATTAAGCATGTGGCACGTACTGCTCATCATTCCGTTGTGCAAAGGACTCTGCAATAACAACAGTAAGCCAGCTATGTTACTGTAGGTCTTTCATCCACCGACCTTAAACTGGCAGTATGGCACTCTCAATGCAAGACCAGGTGCAGCATTTCAGAAGGCAGAGGGGTGGATGTTCAAAACGGATTTAATATTCACAACTGCCAAGATTCAGATGCCCATGTTGGGATAAATTCACCATCAAATTGTGAACAGGCAAGCAGTGTTTCCTAAGAATGATTTATTATTTATGCCTCATAATAACCACAGCAATGTTATTAGCACAGGTCAAACAGACACTTCAGTCTTTTTGTGTGTGCGCAAAAAGTATTTGAAATGAAGCAATCCATTTTAGTGTTTACACCATCAGCACCCCTCTATTCCCCCCCCATGGGTAGGAAAGCAATAGCTTGTCCCCTCACTGCTGCCATCAACTTAATAGCCCTCCTGCCCTTCTGTTTCCTTTAAAAAAGCCCATTGCTCAAAGAGACCATATAGCAATATCGGACAACACTGAAAGTTTGTCATGCACTACTCTGTCTCAGCTTGCAACCACCTGCTCAGTATTTCTCAACTACAATACTGCCCCCCAATATGCTAATGATGGATTTTAATTGCATTTGCAGTGTTACTTTTTGAAGTTTACTTACTCAGATTTTTTAAAATGACAAAAGAGAAAAAGAAATTAAACCTCAGATAGAAAGTACTTCTGTCTTTCCTGCTACTTTGGGGGGGAAGCCATGACTGCTTAAAGGTATGATACTACTTTAAATGTCTAGTGCAGATGGGGTCTTAGTGTCTGGGTCGCTCAGTGGCTTAGGGACTGGTATAGCAGCAACCACCTTGTAGCCCACTCTCACCGTCACCTATTGAAACAAGCTAGATGGGGACCATTGTATGCAGGGCTGCAGGTGGCCCTTTTCTATGTGCCTGATGGAGAGGCTTTCACAGTTTTATCACTGGGGTCTTATCTTTAAAATGGGGCAGGGCAAATATAACGAGCTGCTTCATGGGATTGCTGGAAAGATGGATTAAGATACAGATGCAAAACACTTTCCCCACTAGAACTTTCATATAGTTATAATTAATAATGGGGTGTGCATTTGTGAGGAAGCAAAAATAACAGAGCAGGCTTGGGTTGAAAATCATGACAGTAGACCACACAGATATGATTTGGAGGGTTTCTGTATAGTGCCTGACAATGCACATCATTATACTCAGAATCTTGGGGATTCCCAGGGGAGCCATCTGTATTCAGATGACATCACAGGGAGGGGGGGAGGGAAAAACTGATTGCTCTATGGCTGATCTTTTATTTTCATATATCAGGTGTCACCTGTGATTTCACATCTCACAGGGGAAGACAGAATTCATCTGTCATCTACTGTTAACTGTAGTGTGTGTTTTTTCCACTTAAAAGAAAGAGGCGCATGCATTGGTTAAGCCAAGAGCAGACCTCAAAATTTGTGGAATTTGGTAGAAAATAGGATAAACTATTTCAACCGAATAGAAAGGTAGCTGAGAGAGATCACTGCTCCATCTAGTGCAATATTTCATTTACGGAGATCGGGAAGCATCTCTATGTGCTGTGGTAAACTGCTAGCTACCACAATAGGAAAAGGGAAGTGGTGGCTTAGAGGCCCTACTCCAGACACCCTGACTTCCCACATGTCCCTCAGCATAACGCCTAATCCCAATACTCTTAATGCCAATACTTATTCCCATGTTATGCATTTCTAACCTACTGTATGATTTGGTACCTGGATTTGCTTATTTTTCTCTTCCCGCCTCATTGCTTTTTCTTTTTGTGACAGTTCAGAACTATGAAATTGAATGCCATTATCTTAAATAGTAAACTGTGCATTGGCAGAAAGGCTATTAAATAAATGTAGTGAGTGAGCGAACAAACAAACAAACAAACAAACAAACATTTCATTTATATCCCACTTTTTCTTTACGGAGCTCAAGGTGGTGTACATGATTCTCCCCTTCCTCAATTAACTCCCACCACAACCCTGTGAGATAGGTTAGGCTGAGAGGCAGCGACTGGCCCAAGGTCACCTGGTGAGCTTCATGGCCAAGTGGCCAGGACTTAGTCCAACGCTCTAACCACTACACCACAAGCAGCTGTCCAGGATTTCAGAATTCCTTCCAAGTGAAGATGTCAGGGACTTTTTCCATGCATAAGATGTGTTCAGCCACTTAACTGTGGCTCAGTCATTGCTATATATAAAGCTAGTGAAATAGTGAATATGCCAAATGACATGTCTGTGCAGACTACCTGGGCTGATTTCATGCCATAGTAGTGTGCCATTTGTGTAATCTTGCCAAGTGCTAAGGATGAAAATCCCAGAGTGTATGATGTTGCAAGTTTAGTAAAACTAAGAAGATCTGGGTCTGTCCAGTACTTGGATGGATGGGAGATTGCATGCGAATGCTGTGTGCAGCAAGCCTTGAGTTCCATCATTGAAGAAAGGTGAGGTATAAGAACTTTGCTTCAGGATAAGAACAGAAATCGGGCTCCGGCGGTGCGGCGGCAGCAAGAGGCCCCATTAGCTAAAGTGGTGCTTTAGGTTAAGAACAGTTTCAGGTTAAGTATGGACCTCCAGAACGAATTAAGTATTTAACCCGAGGTACCACTGTATATCAAGGGACGCGGGTGGCGCTGTGGGTAAAACTTCGCATGGTCCCAGTCCCAGCTCCTGCCAACCTAGCAGTTCGAAAGCACCCCTGGGTGCAAGTAGATAAATAGGGACCGCTTACTAGCGGGAAAGTAAACGGCGTTTCCGTGTGCTGCGCTGGCTCACCAGAGCAGCTTCGTCATGCTGGCTACGTGACCCGGAAGTGTCTGCGGACAGCGCTGGCTCCCGGCCTCTAGAGTGAGATGAGCGCACAACCCTAGAGTCTGTCAAGACTGGCCCGTAAGGGCAGGGGTACCTTTACCTTTTTACCACTGTATATCATTGTATAATTACAACGGTCATGGGTTCAATATAGGAGGACTATCCAGAAACAAACTTGATCTCCTAATCACAGTTAAGGGGACACTTAAAAACCCCCAAATTGGGCAGTAGTAGGCAGGCGCACAGATGGTGATTCCCTTTCATGTTTCTTTCTTCCAGGAGTGGCTCACCCAGAGGGACAAAGCTGTGGCAATATCCTCCTGGCAGCCTTGCTGATGGTTACCAAGGGGGAAATGGGAAAGGCAGTTGTAAAATCAGGCCAGTGCAGGTGCACCAGTGTAGCCAGTCCTGTGCCCATGCAGCCCTGACCTGATTGCTGCCTGCCCGTCCCACAAAAGCAGCAGCAACACCATTGCTGGAAGGCTGTTGCTGCACTTCTGTCCCAATGGGTGAGCCACTCCTGCTTTCTGCCACCCCCCTTTCTCTCTCTTTCCATTCAGCTTTCCCCTCTTTTACAGCCACATGAAATTAGGCCAAGGGCTGCATGCTGCCCTGGGGGAGGTAGGTTGCCCACCCCCATATTTGCCCATGCAAATATTCCTGTACTTCTTAATTAACCAGGTTTAAAAAAACCTGAGTGCATGCATTCATCTTCAATAGGCTACACAACCAAGAAAACTTTAAAAACTTTGTTGATCAGCAATGCAAATTCTCATTCGCCCCTGCTTTTTTAATTAACTTTTTAATTTTCAAACACAAAGATAGTGTTGATGATGACTGGTAAGCTTGGGCTGGAAGATGTACTGATCTAATGCTGTTCTTTGGAAATCTGCAGAGAAATGAATCTCAGGGAACAAATGAAATGATAATGGGATTTCAGTTCATCAGGGTTCAATTCCGCAAAATAAATGTTCAGTTTCACAGATTGTTTGTTGAGAAAAAGGTGTCTTTTACTGTAATGAACAAAACTGATTGAAGACTTAGACAGCAGTTGGAAGTATCATCATCATCCTCATCCTCATCCTCATTATTATTATTATTATTCAACCAAGGCTTCATACATTATGTGGCTTGCTAAGAAAAGATCTGCTGATGGCCATGAACCCACCTGGCTAGCTATGTTGACCAGATGCACAGAATGACATGGATCTTTTGCCTTTAATAGTTGTGCAGAAGAGGGAATTACAGCAGATGCCTCTTTTTCACCTATGCATGATAAACTCAAGTTCTTTTCCTTAACACATCTTGACTCATGGTGGGATGCAGAGGTAGTGGCATCATCCCAGCAGTGGCGCTGCACCCATTGGGATGGGGGTGAGGTGGTGTTGTGGGTGATCAGGGGAGCTCTGGGTCAGCAATGCCCCTGCAAGTGCACATAAAAAGCTGGAGCTACCTTGACCTCACCACAGGTGCCTCACCCCAATCCTGAAGTGTGCTGCTAGTGATAGGATGGCGTTGCTTCTGTGTCGCCTCCCCTAAGCCACCACCAGGTGAAATGGTCCTTTCTCCCTTGGCATCAGACTCTAGCATTGCAGAATCTGGTTGACTACTTTCCAAGTTACTACACACACGCACACGCGCGCGCGCGCGCACACACACACACACACACACACACAGTGGTACCTCGGGTTACAGACGCTTCAGGTTACAGATGCTTCAGGATACAGACTCTGCTAACCCAGAAATAGTACCTCGGGTTAAGAACTTTGTTTCAGGATGAGAACAGAAATCGTGTGGCGGCGGAAGGTCCCATTAGCTAAAGTGGTACCTCAGGTTAAGAACAGTTTCAGGTTAAGAACGGACCTCCAGAACGAATTAAGTTCTTAACCCGAGGTACCACTGTACCTTGGTCTGAGCCAGCAGAATTATTCTTGCATTACTGACTACAACTCCTATCACCCCCAAGAGGGTTTTGCAGGCCAAGCACACAGTATGTTGATCGGCAGCCCTGAAGCACTTGCAATGGAAGAAACAAATTTGCCTACACTTTATGTCATGCACAAATGTGTGCCTTTTCTGTGAATCTTCTTTCATATTTGTTTTCCATTCTGGAAAAAGGCTTGCCACACAGCTGTTAAAGGAGCCTTCTGTCCCCACACCAACCTTAAACCATGCAAAGGATTCGAATTTCACAAGTTGCAAAGCAGTTATTACTGTAGGTATTTCATCCATTCCCCTTCATGGATCACTGCCTTGCCGTGGCGAAGGGGCTTGAAGAACTCAGAGAAGCTATGAACTATGCCGAGCAGGGCACCCAAGATGGACAGGTCATAGTGGAGAGTTTTGACCAAACGTGATCCACCTGGAGCAGGAACCGGCAAGCCACTCCAGTATCCCTGCCAAGAAAACTCCATGGACAAAGACAACAGGCATATAAAAGTTATGACGCTGGAAGATGAGCCCCTCAGGTCGGAAGGTGTCCAACATGCTACTGGGGAAGAGCGGAGGACAAGTACAAGTAGATTCAGAGCTGATGAAGCGGCTGGGCCAAAGCCGAAAGGACGCTCAGTTGCGGATATGCCTGGAAGCGAAAGGAAAGTCCAATGCTGTAAAGAAAAATATTGCATAGGAACCTGGAATGTAAGAACCATGAACCTGGGTGTCAGGGAACTGACATCGGAGGAAAGGGAAGTGGTAGGGCTCCCAGAGACTGGGAGAGAGTCAACAGCTAAAGCAGGGACCAGTAGGGGGAGCGCGGGGTCTCTGGAGGAGGATCTCAGTAATGCTGAGAGAGACGCAGCAGCCCAGGCAGGAAGCAGAAGGGGAGAGAAAGGGGTGAGAGACACTTCGAGCGAAAATAGCGGGGAGGTGTCAGAAGCAACTGCAGGGAGACCTATGCTTCGCCGGAAGCTGTCACGTCGTGAGTCCAGGAGACGCGTTTCCGTTAAGGAACTTCTTTGCTGGAAGCGCTTCCGCAGACAGCCACTGTCGGACTCTACAAGTGACTAGAGCAGACATGTCTGAGGAGCTCTGTCACACACAGAGGTTTGTGGGGTCGCACAAACTCTGAAGGGGCACTATTTTAAGCACAAGCAGCTAATCATCCCCTGACAGCAGTCCGACAGTCTCTGTACGCTGCCTGTGCAGGAGAAGGCATCATGAGCGACCCAGCAGGAGCCGGAGCCGCAGGGGGTGGAGCTGGTCCAAGCTTGGAAGACAGATACCGAGCATTGGAGGTCCAACTTGCGCTGCAGACGGCGAGGCTCGAGGAGAGGAGGGCTCAAGATGCAGACAAGAAGGGGAGAACCACTCAGTTCCCCAGAAAGGTACCAGGATTAGTGCAGAAGTTTGGGGGGGACCCCAAGGATTACCATGCCTTTAGGACTGAAATGCAATATGCCCTGAATGTGCAGTTTGATGAGTTCCCTGATGAGGAATCCCGAGTTGCTTTCGTAATTGGGCATCTTGAGAAGGGGGCGCGGGACTGGGTTCGACCCCTGATGGCAACGCACAACGATATCCTGAAGGACGCTATGAAATTCTTTCGTGCAATGGATATCATGTTCTCCAGCGATATTGAGGAGGGGGGAGTGCGCAGACAGCTAATGGCTTGCAAGCAGGGAAGCAGATCTGTCCGTGAGTACTGGACTGAATTTACCATGCTAATTCACAGATTGGGGTGGGATTTATTGGCAGCACCCATTCAGATGCTATTTGAAGAAGGTCTTTCTTCAGCTGTGAAAGACGAGCTGGCCAGGAGCCCCAGGGCGGTGTCTATGGATCAGCTGACCAAATCTGCGCTGACCATTGGAGCGCGCCAGGAGGCAAGAGCCTTGGAGAGGCGGGAAGGGAGAGGGGAACGTTGGAAGGAGTTACGCATTCCAGACATTCCTGAGCCAGCTTTCCCGCCGGCAGAGCCGATGGAAATCGGAACAGCCCGCGCGCGCGCAGTTTCAAAGCCCAGTGAGGGGGCGAAGAAGGAGGGAAAGGGATCCCGGAAATGCTATCTCTGCCAACAGCCAGGCCACTTTGCCAGAGTCTGCCCCCAGAGGAAGGAATGGCAAGGGATGGTGGGAACTGTTGAGGGGGAAGAGCAGGGAGAAACGGAGCAGGTAAAAGCCAACGCCTGGTTGCCAGCAGGGCACTGCAGCCAGGCCAAAGAGCAGTGAAAGTGCCCCTTTCCCAAGTGCCAGTGCCAGAAGCTCCTCGACCTGCTCTAGTGATTGAAGTGTCGCTAGAGTTGCAAAATGGACACCCCCTAAAAATAAAGGCGCTGTTAGACTCAGGCAGCTCCTGCAATTTCATGAGCAAGGAGTTTGCGGCTGAACACCAGATACAGACTATCCCCTTAAGCAACCCCCTGCAGGTGACCACGATCGATGGCAGAGAACTGTTGGGAGGAGGCGTCAGCTTGCAGACCATCCCAATGATAATGAGGGTGGCAAGGCACACAGAACTGATAGCGTTTAATGTGGCCACCTTGGGAGGCGCTCCCATTATTTTGGGAATGAGCTGGCTAGCCCTACATGATCCGCTGGTGGGCTGGCATCAAAGAGTGGTTTCCTTCGGTTCCGCACATTGCTTAGAACACTGCAGGGGGGGAAAGGGGTCAGCAGGGGCCCAAGCCACCCTAGCAGGGACGGAAGTGATGGAGAAGGGGAAGGTGCCATCACAGTATGCTGATCTCAGCGACGTGTTCAGCGAGAAGGAAGCTGACCAACTACCCCCGCATAGGCCCTTTGATTGCCAGATCAATTTACTCCCTGGAGCACAGCTTCCTGTAGGCAGGTTGTATGCCATGTCAGACAGGGAGATGCAGGAGTTGCGAGCGTTCATTGACAAGAACCTGAAGAGAGGCTTCATCAGAGAGTCCAAGGCAGCGGGGGGTAGCCCAGTGTTTTTTGTGGATAAAAAGAACACGGACAAGCCGAGACTGGTATGTGACTTTCGGGCCCTAAATGCAGTGACAGAGCCGGTGGCTTTTCCTATGCCCAGGATTGATGATATTTTGACCAGGGTGCGAAAAGGAAAGATTTTTACAAAGCTGGACCTAAGGGGGGCGTACAACCTGATACGTATAAGGAAAGGGGATGAATGGAAGACCACCATGTTCACCCCTTTGGGGGCATTTGAATATCTCGTTATGCCTTTTGGATTACAAGCAGGCTCCGCGTGTTTTCAAGCCTTTATGAACCATGTACTGGGGCCTTTGCTCTACAAGAATTGCGTGGCCTTCTTAGATGACGTGTTGGTGTATTCGGAGAATGAGGAGCAACATGTGAGAGACGTCAGAGAAGTGTTGAGCAGGCTGCATGCCAACAGACTGTGGGTGAAACTGGAGAAGTGTCAGTTTCATACCAAGGAGGTGGAGTTCCTGGGGTACCGCTTGTCAGACAAGGGGTTGGCCATGGACCCCGGCAAGGTTCAAGCGGTGTTGGAATGGAAAACCCCCAAGACTAAGAAGGATGTGCAGAGGTTCCTAGGGTTTGGAAACTTTTATCGTAAGTTCATCCGAAACTTCGCTCACCTGACGGCGCCCATCACGGACTGTCTCAGCAGCAAAAAGAAGTTTGTTTGGACGGGGGAGGCGGAGCGAGCGTTTGAGGAACTGAAAAAGGCCTTCGCCTCTGACGAACAACTTCTACATGTGGATTTACAAAAAAAGCTGAGGGTCGAAACAGACGCTTCTGACAGAGCCATAGGGGCGGTGCTTCTTCTGCAGCCAGGGAAGGAGGGGTCCGAGTGGCGACCGTGTGCCTTCTTTTCGCGAAAGCTGAACAAATCGGAGAGAAACTACACGGTGTATGACCGGGAACTTCTTGCGATTTATGAGGCCTTCCGGAGATGGAGGCACCTACTAATTGGTGCACAACAGAAGGTGCAAGTACGCACGGACCATAAGAATCTAGAGTATTGGAGAACTGCGCGAGTGCTCAACCAACGGCAGTTGAGATGGGCCCAGGAGTTCTCCAAATTTAACTTTGAGATTTGTTACGTACCAGGCCAGGAGAACGTTAGGGCGGACGCTCTATCACGCAAACCTGAATATTTGGAGGGAGAGGGTGCACCCGAAGAGACCCATGTCATTCCCGAGGATCGCTGGGTGTGTGGGGCGGCACTGGTGGGGCTAAGGGAACTGATAGAGGGAACGGTGCAGGATGAATATGCCCAGGACAAACTCAGGGGTCTCAGGAGGGAGGGAGACAAACCCGGGGGTTTTGAGGAGAGAAACGGGGCGTTGTACTACAAGGGAGCGTTATACGTACCTGAAGGAGAATTGAGGGAAAAGGTACTCAAGCAACTGCACGATAGCCCCACAGCAGGGCATTTTGGGCAACACAAAACCATGTGGCTGGTTACCAGGGAATTCTGGTGGCCCAAGGTCAGGGAAGATGTGCGGGAGTATGTGAGAGGGTGTGACCGATGTCAACGAGCCAAGGGGGAGAGGCGGGCACCGGCAGGTTTATTAGAACCACTACCCACGCCGGAAAGACCATGGGAGGCAGTGGCAATAGATTTTATGACTGATCTGCCCAGGTCCAAAGGGAAGACAGCCATTATGGTTGTGGTAGACCTGTTAACCAAGATGGCCCACTTTATAGCCTGCTCACATGCGGTCACAGCAGAAGAAACCGCTAAATTGTTTGTGGAAAATGTGTTTAGATTGCATGGTGCCCCCTTGAGGGTGGTTTCGGACCGAGGGAAACAATTTACTTCCAGGTTCTGGAGGAAGCTCATGAGCTTATTGCATGTAGAGGTGAATTTCTCAACTGCCCGTCATCCAGAAACCAACGGGCAGGCGGAAAGAGCTAATGGTGTCCTCCAGCAATATTTGAGGTGTTATGTGAATGACAGAGAGAATGATTGGGTGGAGAAGCTGGCGTTGGCAGAATTTGCCTATAACAATGCGGAGAACGTGTCCACGGGAATGAGCCCTTTTTTGGCCAATCACGGGTGTCATCCCCGAGCCTTCCCAGGGGGGGAGGGGGAGAACTGGAGCGTTCCAGCCGCAGAACAGTTCGTTGAAGAAATGGAAGCGATCCATCGCCAGCTCCAACTTAATTTAAACAGGGCGAAGGAGGAATATAAGAGGCAGGCAGACAAAACCAGAAGGGAAGGAGAAAGCATTAGGGTGGGGGATCAGGTGTGGTTGTCCACCCAAGGGTTACCATTTAAAGGAGGTTGTAAGAAGTTAAGACCCAAAAGACTGGGCCCATTTGAAGTCACGCAACAGGTCAACCCAGTGGCTTTCAGACTCCGGTTACCTAACCACATGAAGTTGCACCCAGTGTTCCACAGATCATTGCTGTCACCGTATATAGGGGACAGAGAGGGGAGGGTCAATAGGGGACCAGCTATGGAGGAAAAAGAACACAGCTACCATGTAGCGGAGATTCTCGATTCCAGGTGGAGGGGAGAGCAAGTAGAGTATTTGGTAATGTGGGAAGGGGAGCCGGAGTCGGAAAACACCTGGGTCAGGGCAGAGGATGTAGATGACGAGGTTTTGATTGAAACTTTTCATCAGAGATTCCCTCGGAAACCCCAGCCAGTGGCGAGGTTCCGGAGGGAATACTTCGCCACCACCGACGAAGAAGAAGAGTTGGAGGGGTTCGCTGATTCCGAGGTGGAGGAGGATTCAGCGAGTCGGAACGAAGACCGATGGAGGGAAATGTTCGAGACGTCGGAAGATGAGGAGGATTCTTTTAGGGGTTTCAGCTCCTCACCGCCCAGAGGAGAGAGAAGGGGCGGGGGAGAGGGGGGCCCTGGAGGGGAGGTGGATGTCAGGGAACTGACATCGGAGGAAAGGGAAGTGGTAGGGCTCCCAGAGACTGGGAGAGAGTCAACAGCTAAAGCAGGGACCAGTAGGGGGAGCGCGGGGTCTCTGGAGGAGGATCTCAGTAATGCTGAGAGAGACGCAGCAGCCCAGGCAGGAAGCAGAAGGGGAGAGAAAGGGGTGAGAGACACTTCGAGCGAAAATAGCGGGGAGGTGTCAGAAGCAACTGCAGGGAGACCTATGCTTCGCCGGAAGCTGTCACGTCGTGAGTCCAGGAGACGCGTTTCCGTTAAGGAACTTCTTTGCTGGAAGCGCTTCCGCAGACAGCCACTGTCGGACTCTACAAGTGACTAGAGCAGACATGTCTGAGGAGCTCTGTCACACACAGAGGTTTGTGGGGTCGCACAAACTCTGAAGGGGCACTATTTTAAGCACAAGCAGCTAATCATCCCCTGACACTGGGTAAGTTGGATGTGGTCAAAAATGAGATGGCGAGAATAAATATTGACATCCTGGGCATCAGTGAGCTAAAATGGACGGGAATGGGCGAATTCAGTTCGGATGACTATCATATCTACTACTGTGGGCAAGAAACCCGTAAAAGAAATGGAGTGGCCCTCATAGTCAACAAAAGAGTGGCGAAAGCTGTACTGGGATGCAGTCTCAAAAATGATAGAATGATCTCGATACGAATCCAAGGCAGACCTTTTAACATCACAGTAATCCAAGTCTATGCACCAACTACTGGTGCTGAAGAAACTGAAATTGACCAATTCTCTGAAGACTTACAAGACCTTATAGAAGTGACACCAAAGAAGGATGTTCTGCTCATTATAGGGGATTGGAATGCTAAAGTAGGGAGTCAAGAGATAAAAGGAACAACTGGCAAGTTTGGCCTTGGAGTTCAAAACGAAGCAGGGCAAAGGCTAATAGAGTTCTGCCAAGAGAACAAGCTGGTCATCACAAACACGCTTTTCCAACAACACAAGAGACGACTCTACACATGGACATCCCCAGATGGGCAACATCGAAATCAGATTGATTATATTCTCTGCAGCCAAAGATGGAGAAGCTCTATACAGTCAGCAAAAACAAGACCTGGAGCTGACTGTGGCTCAGATCATCAGCTTCTTATAGCAAAATTCAAGCTTAAACTGAAGAAAGTAAGAAAAACCACTGGACAGGTAAGATACAATCTAAACCAAATCCCTTATGAATACACAGTGGAAGTGAGGAACAGGTTTAAGGATTTAGATTTGCTGGACAGAGTGCCTGAAGAACTATGGGTGGAGGCTCGCAACATTATACAGGAGGCAGCAACTAAAACCATCCCAATGAAAAGGAAATGCAAGAAAGCAAAGTGGCTGTCCAATGAGGCCTTACAAATAGCGGGGGAGAGAAGGCAAGCAAAATGCGAGGGAGATAATGAAAGATACAAGAAATTGAATGCAGACTTCCAAAGAATAGCAAGGAGAGACAAGAAGGCCTTCTTAAACGAGCAATGCAAAGAAATAGAGGAAAGCAACAGAATGGGAAGAACCAGAGATCTGTTCAAGAAAATCGGAAATATGAAAGGAACATTTCGTACAAAGATTACCATAATAAAGGACAAAAGTGGTAAAGACCTAACTGAAGCAGAAGACATCAAGAAGAGGTGGCAAGAATACACAGAGGAATTATACCAGAAAGATATGGATGTCTCATACACCCCAGGTAGTGTGGTTGCTGACCTTGAGCCAGACATCCTGGAGAGTGAAGTCAAATGGGCCTTAGAAAGCACTGCAAATAACAAGGCCAGTGGAAGTGATGGTATTCCAGCTGAACTGTTTAAAATTTTAAAAGATGATGCTGTTAAGGTGCTACACTCAATATGCCAGCAAGTTTGGAAAACTCAGCAGTGGCCAGAGGATTGGAGAAGATCAGTCTACATCCCAATCCCAAAGAAAGGCAGTGCCAAAGAATGCTCCAACTACCGCACAATTGCACTCATTTCACACGCTAGCAAGGTTATGCTTAAAATTCTACAAGGAAGGCTCAAGCAGTATGTGGACCGAGAACTCCCAGAAATGCAAGCTGGATTTAGAAGAGGCAGAGGAACCAGAGACCAAATTGCAAACATGCGCTGGATAATGGAGAAAGCTAGAGAGTTCCAGAAAGACATCTACTTCTGCTTCATTGACTATGCAAAAGCCTTTGACTGTGTTGACCACAGCAAACTATGGCAAGTTCTTAAAGAAATGGGAGTGCCTGATCACCTCATCTGTCTCCTGAGAAATCTCTATGTGGGACAAGAAGCTACAGTTAGAACTGGATATGGAACAACTGATTGGTTCCAAATTGGGAAAGGAGTACGGCAAGGCTGTATATTGTCTCCCTGCTTATTTAACTTATATGCAGAATTCATCATGCGAAAGGCTGGGCTGGATGAATCCCAAGCCGGAATTAAGATTGCCGGAAGAAATATCAACAACCTCAGATATGCAGATGACACAACCTTGATGGCAGAAAGTGAAGAGGAATTAAAGGACCTTTTAATGAGGGTGAAAGAGGAGAGCGCAAAATATGGTCTGAAGCTCAACATCAAAAAAACGAAGATCATGGCCACTGGGCCCATCACCTCCTGGCAAATAGAAGGGGAAGAAATGGAGGCAGTGAGAGATTTTACTTTCTTGGGCTCCATGATCAGTGCAGATGGTGACAGCAGTCACGAAATTAAAAGACGCCTGCTCCTTGGGAGAAAGGCGATGGCAAACCTAGACAACATCTTAAAAAGCAGAGACATCACCTTGCCAACAAAGGTCCGTATAGTAAAAGCCATGGTTTTCCCAGTAGTGATGTATGGAAGTGAGAGCTGGACCATAAAGAAGGCTGATTGCCGAAGAATTGATGCTTTTGAATTATGGTGCTGGAGGAGACTCTTGAGAGTCCCATGGACTGCAAGAAGATCAAACCTCTCCATTCTGAAGGAAATCAGCCCTGAGCGCTCACTGGAAGGACAGATCGTGAAGCTGAGGCTCCAATACTTTGGCCACCTCATGAGAAGAGAAGACTCCCTGGAAAAGACCCTGATGTTGGGAAAGATGGAGGGCACAAGGAGAAGGGGACGACAGAGAATGAGATGGTTGGATGGTGTTCTTGAAGCTACCAGCATGAGTTTGATCAAACTGCGGGAGGCAGTGGAGGACAGAAGTGCCTGGCGTGCTCTGGTCCATGGGGTCACGAAGAGTCGGACACGACTAAACGACTAAACAACAACATTTCATCCATTGATACTAGGTTGGCAATACTGACACCTGTGATTCTTGTGCCTGTTCAGTCTGCTGTTTAGGTTCTAACGGCTGGTGGACAATTTCCTGCTCTCCCTTCTTATGGTTTGCTTCTTTATTTATTGCAATTATATTCTAACTCAAGGGGCTCGTGGTGGTGTATATAGGTTTTTCTCCTCCATCTCCATTTTGTCCTTGCAGCAACCCTGTGAGGTAGGTTAGGCTGAGAGAATGTGATTAGTCCAAGGTTGACCAGTCAGCATTATGACTGAGTGGTGTTTTGAAGCTTGATACCTTCAGATAGAGCACTGTCCTCTGTAAAGTAGAACACGGGGCCACCCTTACCGCATGGGGCCTAGACACTTGACTTAGCCATCTCTACTATTTCCCATCTAGCTTCCTCTTCCAGTCTGCCTTCTCTCTTCTTTTGCCACTTGTGTCATGCACTCTGTTCTAGTATTTGGGTGCTCAGCAAGGGGAGGGCAGTGTCCCCTGAATCCCGACATGCTTACACCTCACCCTCTTCACTGATGGAGAAGACTTACCATAAATAATTGGTTCATTTCCCAGTAATCAATAGCCCTATTGAATAGAGCCAGTGTGGTGTAGTGGTTAAGAGCAGTAGTCTCGTAATCTGGGGAACCGGGTTCGCGTCTCCGCTCCTCCACATGCAGCTGCTGGGTGACCTTGGGCTAGTCACACTTCTCTGAAGTCTCTCAGCCCCACTCACCTCACAGAGTGTTTGTTGTGGGGGAGGAAGGGAAAGGAGAATGTTATCTGCTTTGAGACTCCTGAAGGGGAGTGAAAGGTGGGATATCAAATCCAAACTCTTCTTCTTCTTCTAGCTAGCATACGTATTGTTTGGCCAACCTGCAAGCCCCAGGGGTGGACATGGGGATAACGGGTGGCTCTCCAGAGGCTCTTGAGCTATAACTCCCATCTTCTCAGGCCACTGGCAATGTTGGATCAAGCCGCTGGGACCTGGAGCCTCCACAATAACTCAGTAACTGAAGAACCTCGGGTCCCACCTCTGCCATAGTCCTTTCCAAGGCATAATGTGCCAGTTGTATTTTCTCAGTTACCGAATCTAGTTTCTCCTCATTCACTCCGTATTTTTCTTTTTCTTTTGAGCAATGCACAGTGTCCACACAGCATGACATTGGAAATATTTTGCAGGGTGTAGCAGGAACATGTGAAATGCAGAAATCAGACCAAAACAAAGAATGCACAAATATACAGAGATAAGGAAAGTAAACTAGCAGTGGTTACATTTTCTCTGCTAGACATAATTGATATGTTTGCTTGTGATTCACACATTATTTTAGGTTTCTGAGGGGGAGGGAGGAATTTTTTATTGCAAAATATTCTGCATTTAAAATACTATTTAATTATAGTTTGTTTCCTTGGGGATTTTATCACCATGTGATTTAATTTGGTATAGGCCCTAAGGGGCAGCATATTTTCAATTATGGAATATTTCCTCCAGAAACAATAATGGTTCAATGATTTATTGCAGGATCCTATTATAAGGTGGCTCTTGCAAGTGAAACTTGAATGCAATTGGCTTAACAATATAGCATAGACAGCACTAAAATGCACACGAGCAGAACACATGCTTTCTGCACACAAGGAAAAAAATATTCGTATAATACTTTTGCATAATACTTCAATTATTATATCGGTTTTTTAAAAGGGGGGAGTTGGAAAGCTGAGAGCTATGAAACATTTACATTATTATCTCTTCAAAAAGTTCATTTTTGGACAAGTATCATTTGGATAGGGATTAACTTAATCAGAGATTTTGAATCTTCTTTACTTTAATTTCTAATCTCTTTTTTAAAAATATATATATATGTCTGAATCTTAAAAAGGCCTAAACCTGTAGTCACAAAGCACTGCTTCAAAAAAAGGAGAGGAGGGGGGAGAGGGAAAAAAGAAAGTTTTAAAAGCAACCACCAGCTGTAAGAGAGATAGTGAAAGCAGCAGATTTGTGACAGAGCAGAGCATGAAACCCATCAGCTGATGAGTGAAAATCCCTGGTTTCTAATTAATCGAGGTACACAGGCCAAGGGATGAAGAGGATCAGGGAAATGAAATCAGGAAAAAGATACCATCAGTCATTTCTGCGGCCCATTGTCATACTTCAGAATCTGCTGTAATGAATCACTCAGGCATTCCAGAGATACATTCAAATGGTGAAGAAAATTCATTGTCCGGTGAAGAGTGTTTGATAAAAATCTCTCTCCCCCCCCTCTTTGTCAGAAGCCTATGATCAGGAAAAGAAGGGGGGGGGAGAGAAAAAGGAAATCCAGACAGCACAACAGGTGTGCTTCAGCAAGCCTGCTGAAATCTGCAAATGAACGGAGATACTAAAGAATGTTTTTGTACTAAAATTTCACCAAAATGGAGAAAAAAGAGTATCTTGTAATAACAGGCAGCAGGAGAAGGAGGGGATGGGGGAACACCAGGGAGCGGATGGGGAGGATACGCTGAGGATTAAGTGGGCTGAAAAGATACAACTTTTATTCCTGTTCGGGGAAATTTTGTCTGTATTAAAAAAATATATTATGGGGGGAGGGAGAGAATGGAGTAAATATATAGAGTTTAACATTTGCAGTTGCCTTAAAAAAAAGACAACCCATTTCTAAATAAAAGTCATTTTAGTGTGAGCCTCAGAGCTTTGGTGTTTCTTTTTCAGAATGTCCCCAAAGCCTCGTGGTAAATTCTCTTCTGCGCACAGAGATTTAAAGGATGAGCCCCTCTTCCAGAATGTTCCTTTTAGCTCCTGTATGCATTGGGATCCCAGAAATAAGAACTTCATTGCAAAGTGGGGAAATGCTAAGGAATTCCTGTGATTACACACACATAAACACACAAATACACACACACACACATTACACATGCAGCCTATTATTTCACAGCTTGCTCTGAATGTACATTTCACCTATGGTTCAACTTTTTGTCCCTGAACAATTCCTTTAGGCAGTTCAAAGTAGCCTGCACCATTAGGTGACATCGGAAGATAATTGTTTTTAAATAATCAGGTACTGTACTGAGACATATAAGGATAGCTGATTCATTTTAAATTTAATTACCATAATATAGGGTTTCACTGTCTGCAGTATCAATCACTAAGACACTTTATAGTTGATAATATTAAAATGGCAACAATAATGAGAATTTCTACTTCATGATGAAAATAATTTTAATCACGGGTAGATTACAAATCCATTTGCTGTTACGGTTACTGAGGATTCTATTATCTGCCTTCTATTGTGAAAGATGTTAAAACTTGTTTTCAGGAAATGTAAAAGATTATAGATGTATACAGCTTGTGCAAATTTTCCAACCAAGCTCAAATGACAGACAGAGGAGTGGTTTGAATTCTGCAGCTAGAGGATGCAAAGCTGTTGGTACCAGTTTCATGATTCCCTCTAGACCTGACTAAAATTGCCTGTGTTTGGGGGCACGATGTATTCCTCCCTTAAGGGGGAATACACAGTTAACAAGAGAGGAATGCATTTCCCTTATTTTGTATGTTTTGGGGTCAGGAGATACCATGCTGAAGTCCTCATTCCTCCCAAACAGTGCAAATACAGAGCCTCTCAAGTTTGCCAGTGGGGGCACTCTTGATGGGGGGTGGCAGCCTGGGAAAGAACATTCTCTGTGGCAGCCCCTAGGTTATGGAATTTTCTCCCCACAGAGGTGTATCTGTTACCTTCATTGCATGTATTTCGTCATATGCTGAAGATTGACCTCTTTGCCCTGGCCTTTGACAATTGAGACATATATGGTTAGGGCCCCACCTGTTATTCTGACTGTAAATTGGTTTAACTGACTCTCACTCACCCTATGATCTTATTGTGAAGGCAAGTAAGAATTATTATCTTTATCATTATCGTTATACAACAATAACAGCCAGTCAAACTCTTTCTCCCCTGAATAATTCTTGATTCTTTCCATGATTGAACTATCATGAAGAACTTAATGTCTGACACAGAATAGCTCAGGTATGGGAAACTGGTGCCCCTCCAGATATTGGACTCCAACTCCTATCAGCCAGCATGGCCAATGGTCCAGGATAATGAAAGTGTAGTCCAAAAACATCTGGAAGACCCTGATATCTATATCTCATAGATGCAACTACTATAGCTACAACTACTATGAAGTAGGGTGTAACATTTATTGTCACAATTAAATCTCTACTCATTTAATTGTTGGTGTCAGACACAGAGCAAAAGTTAATGCTTCTAGCTTCTAGGACTTCAGAGACAGCTACTGAAGGTGGGGCACTGAGGGAAAAGAGGAGAATGATGCAGTGAAAAATCGTGCCGAAGTTTGCTGTTGGTACAGCTATATGAGCAGGAACGAATCTGTCACATTCCTCCAAAAATTCTCATATTTGGTTGCAGATATATAGCTCCACGATGTCTTTCCACTAGAACATGGTTTCTCTAACTTTGAATAACAAACCTTCCCAAGTAAAGGGGGTTGGTGGGAATCTTCCCCTAAGTTAGCAGAAAAATGGCAGCATATTTGGCTGCTCCCATCCTACATTTTGGAACTGACAAATAAAAACAAACAATAAAAATGTAGCAGTAGAGTTATACGATAGAGCCCCCCCCCAATTTCCAGTATTATCCATCAAGTCAACATCACTCTCCCTGCAGGACATACAGCAGCCATATTCGCCACCCAGTACCCCTATCAAAAACAGAAAAGAACTGAGCTTCCAGCTATTCTAAGGTTGGCCAACTTAGGGAAGACCATTGACACTTCTGACACACCTAACAATGACATATGATTCCAGTAGCAGCTACTCCAGTGGTGTAAACATGATCAAGTCTAAAGTAAGTTAACCTGGGATTTCTGGGCGAAACAGGAGATGTGTGAGAAAACTGTCTCTGAAAAGGAATGGGGTTGTTTTGTTTGGGACTGAAACACAAACAGTAATAGCAGTGGCGTAGCATGGGGGGTGCAGGGGGGCTCGGCCGCACCGGGCGCAACATCTGGGGGTTAGGGTTAGGGGGCGCAAATCCACGGGTTAGGGGGCGCAAATTACTTGCCTTGCCCCGGGTGCTGACAACCCACGCTACGCCACTGAGTAATAGGAAAAACCATTGATATTTTTGTAAATGTTGTGTGTGAGGGCTTTTGTTTCTCTTTCTATCCTCTGTATTCTCTTCCTTTACTTTTACAGTAATAACTTTTTTACTTTGTTCAGTATATACTGATTTGTTGTGTGTGTGTTTTAAATCAAATCAAATGATCAAACCCATATGGAATACACTGTAGATAGAATTTAGTGAATAGGATACTACTGCTAAGCTGTCATTTAGCAGAATCAGCTTTTAGTTCTGGGTTTGCCAAACATTATGTTTACAATTATGTCCCTTTTTAAAATTTAAAAAACTCATCCTGTTAAAAAAACAAAAGGTGGTCCTATATACCAGAAAGAGGCAGCAGTCTCACAAGTGTCCTGATTTTTTATGTTTAAATTGAGCACTCTGAATCTAGAGGAAACGCCTTAAGCGAACTGTCACTGTTAATCAGATCTGTTCTATGTATATGCTGATATCTCTGATGAAGAGTAATAGCTTTAACATGCTTGATTATTTCATTGAGTTGGATAATATTTAAGATTTCAATCTTGGTTGGGTCTCTAAGATAGCTCTATCATTTTAACACCAATAAGTATAGATTGGTAATCAAACACATTGACAGAGTCGTTCGCAACTGGACTTAACTGTCAGGGGTTCTTTACCTTTTACTAGATTGTCTATAGTCTCTGTAGCGATCTATCTATTCATGTGAGCAATATACTATCAGAGAAGACTCACTAAAACAGGGATAGCCAATATGGTGTCCTCCAGATGTTGGACTGCAGCTCCCATCGTCTTGGGCTAATGGGAGCTGTAGTTCAACAATATCTGAAGAGCAACAAATGTGAGCAGTTAATTGTTGAGGATCAGTATCTGCACTGGGTTTAAATAACCTTAATAAATGCCAATACTCTTTTAACAGTGGCTCAGCTAATCAGTGGTATGTTTTGAGCATGGAAGACCATGGATTTCATTACCAATATCAAGTCCTTTTGGGTAAAAATTGAGGCATCAGTTAAGCACTCTGCTACACCCATTAAGTGAAAAGGGTCTTTCATTTTTTAAGTGTCAGTCAAGGCTTTCTATTTCAAACTAACTTCAACTTTTCATAAACACAAAGCACAGTACCTCTGTTACACACATTTACAATAAATGGCTTGAATGAGAAGGTATTTATTCCAGTTGATATACAGAATATTATATTATTTCTTGGTTGCTATTGCATGGGAATCATCTAAGACATGCAAGAACCAAATGTTTTGGATAAAAGGGAGTATGACTTAAGTGCAAAGAGGGAAAGACAACGACTTCACAGGATAATTAATATTGGATACCTGAATTTTAGACACTTGGCTTTTAATTTTCCAGGAATTTCACTGAGCGTAGAAGGCTCAAGATTGCTTATCACAGAAGTGTTATCATTAGGGTATCTAAGGGCAGAAGTTGTGATGAATGTTGATTGGATCTCCCAGCATTTCTATTTGGGTTTTAAGAGCACACAAGTAGCTCTGATGTTGACAGTTTAACCCTTTCACCAGTAGTAGCTGGTGCCCATTGGGACTGGGAGGGCAGAAGGCAGGGAAATGGGGGGGGGGGAGTGGAGCCAGAACCAATGGCAGAAGGACAGAACTAATTCTAGTTTTCCTCCCTGCCAAGTTCTACAAGGGCAACAACATTGAGACTAAGGAAGAAGATGCTGACAGGCATTGGTTGTAGGTAAGAAGGCAGGGAGGGAGGAAGACTAGATGAAGGCAGACTGAGGGGGTGGGTAGTGCCTCATTCACCTTAATGAACTATCCTTCATTGTACAATTTTCCAGATGCAGAAACACACACGAACACACACACACACACACACACGTTTCTATTTATTGCATTGGGGAAACACAGAGATTCTAGTCCCCCCCCCCTGCATAGAAATAGCAGTTTCAGGGAGGAAAAATATGTGAAAAATAACTTTGGAAGAATGGGTTTTGAAAAACCCTCTCTCATTTCTGCAGTTCTGATCAAAATCAAACAAGACCTCCTGGGTTATTCCTTTAAAAGGGCTACAATATTGCATATGGAGATATGCGCCCATTCTTTATTGTACTAAAATACACATTTTGAAACATTTCCAGGATGATGGGAGAGGAGTGTGCTGCTCAACAGGCAAATCAATCAAGATGCAGCTGCACTGGTGGCCATGTTATGGTAGCTTGTTTCAGATTTTGGATTACACAAATTAAAGCACTACAAGGCGTGGCAGAAGGCAGAACACACACACACACACAGAGGGGGTGAGGGGGTGAACTTGTCCGTAATAGGCAATGACAGCTATAAAGCACCGCCTCCAAGTGTCTGAAAAGCTACTGTCCATACAGACTTATAGTTGTTCAAAGGGTGGATATTTTCCCCCTACTCTTTCAGTGCATGTTTACATATGACACTCTGATTCCAAACAACATTAATGATGGTGTGTACAGAACTGGACAGTGAGAGTGGTTAGTCCAGATGAATTAATGTGGCAAAAAAAAAGAAATAATGCTGAAACTCTAGGTTCCACTGGAATTTATAGGTTAGTTATGAGTTTTCATGAAGCCCAGAATAAGAGGACCTTATCTACCTCACACTGTCGTTTTTTGATGCCCTCTGCTGTTAAGCCTTATTTAATTATTCCCCATGGAATTTGCTGCTAATGCTGTCCTGATGAAGGGCCCCATAGTGTATTACAGTGTCTCGATTTTTACCTCTGGGAATTCTGAAACAACCAGGGTCCAGTACAGCCCCAGGATGCTCCTCTTGCTATCGCTCTGGATCTCTCCAGGACCATGTCCATCAGGATTGTGCACATAGTTGTCCAAGTTGGTACTCAACGATTGCCCAGCCTGCCTGCCCAAACCTGTCAGTGGGGCAAGAGGAATATCTAATTATGGGATAATAAGTGATCTTGTGATTTACCTAAAGGGGACTACAGCAAGTCATCCATCTTGAAGAAGTAGGTTGTTGTGGGTATATTTGGAAAGGTGACATCTCACGAGTCTTTTCTTTCTTTTTAAATAATATTTATTGCTTTTACAACAATTTAAACACTACAAAAAACAACAACAAAGAAAACAAAGAAAAAACAATACATTACAATACAAAGACACTACCTTACACTAAAACATTAAACTAACAAGACAAAACAAAAACAATTTAAAAACACATCAACAAAGAAAAAAAAAATTCCAATATCTTATCTTTCTTTCACATATTTCCACGACCTCCTCACACCTCCCTTTTTGTATTCCACTTCTATTAATTATTTCAGCAATTCCTTTCCATCTTCCCCTGTTTCCTATCCTATAATTATCTTAACACATTTCAACCTTATTTTTCCTTTAATACTCTATTAATCTATTTGTACTTAATTCCTTATAACCTTTCTACTAAAGCCATATCACTTCATTCCAACATTCTTCTAGCATTCCTTATTTTTACAATATTTCTGTAAATAGTCTTTAAACTTTTTCCAGTCTTCTTCCACCGACTCTTCTCCCTGGATTCTGCCAGTCATTTCCGCCAATTCCATGTAGTCCATCAACTTCATCTGCCATTCTTCTCTGGTGGGTAAATCCTGTGTCTTCGCGATGAGTATTCTTGCTGCTGTTGTTGCATACATAAAAAAGTTATATCCTTCTTTAGCACCAATTGGCCGACCATGCCCAGGAGAAAGGCCTCTGGTTTCTTAAGGAAGGTATATTTAAATACCTTTTTCATTTCATGAAATCTCACGAGTCTTTTCAACAATGGACACATGGTTAGAATTTGCAGAGAACATGGTGGGGTTTTGGGTTTATTTTATTTTATTAACGTACTTAGATGCAGCCTTTCAGAGCGAAGCTGTCCCAAAGTAGCTCCCGCCCCCAAAGACTTCATATACTCAACAGGATAGTTTAGCTTTGTTTACTTAGCAGGAATATTGTGCTTCCAAATGATTTTATGCTGCAAACCACTTTCAAAGCTTCCAGTGCAGTTTATTTAGCAATCTTCCTTGAACACATCTACCTGTGTACAGCTGTGCCGACCCACCAAAGATATCCCTAGCCCTTATTCTTTCCCTCCTTGGCTCCACCTCCCACCCTGGATGGTCCAATCTACAAAATATTTGTTCTAAGGATGTGAAGGTTTTGGAATTTGAACGTCTGTTGGCATCTGGGGCTGCCCTCCCCATGCTTTGACTGCTATTAATATCAATGCCTGCAGAATGAATATATATATATATATATATTCCTAGTGTGCGAATAGCACCTCACAGTGGTTCTTGTATCTGGAAGAAGCTGCACAGACTGATTGCCTACCCCTCTGGTTGCATATCCTGTGTTGCTTCCAGATTCATTCTCTCCCTTATGTTTCTTTTGCTCCCCAGTGAAAGCAGTGAGACGTGACCCAAGATTTCAGAAAGCCACAGTAACGTTCTTGGGGGGCAGCTATAAGATAAAATGGTGTGGAAGGAGGAATTAAAAACAGCAAAATGCATTCTGATCATCAAGCATCATCATATAAGAGTGTTTGTAGTCTGATTTGCACAAATGGATTATGCCATCAAGGAAGCAGAGGGCACAAATGTCAAATCAATCTCCGTTTGGCATAAATAAAATGTTGGCTTTTAATTTATTTATTTATTTATTTTGCATAATCTTTATAAGCTGCATATGCACGCACCTTCTGGCAGATCCTCAGCAGAATCTCTCGTTGTTTTACCTTTAGCTGAAAAAGATAGACAATAGCAAAAGTAAGTCAAGGGAGGCACTATCTTTGCAGGCCGCAGTGGAAAACAACAACAACAATATCAGAATGTCCTGTGATAATCATTCTGCTCCGTAAAAACTCATTGGAAAGGGTTCCTCAAAGTGATTTTCTGATAGCTTGCCGGTGATCAGGATAAAAGCCCCACCGCTTCAGGATTTCAAGTATTTATCATATACATGTTTGCTTGAATCACGATAAGGATGAGGTTTGGGAGTCATGGACACTAAGATAGGATGTCACCTGAGACACCCATCTGATTCGGATTCCAGGCAGAAAGGAAGAGCCTTGTACAGGCCAGAGGAAAGAATGGGAGGGGAGAGAGGAAGGGATAGCAGGAATGGGCAGCCCTTGTTTCCAGCTCTAATATCCCAGTGCAATTATTTTGTGGACATCCACTCCTTGCCTGCACAGGAGATAGGGCTATAAGTGTATGTTATTTTTTAATTACAAGGGGGTAGAAAAATCCTGATGATGGGCTGGAAGGTGCCATTGCATTGTTATTTTTTTCTCTCCCTTCGTTTGCTGATTATGTGAGCTGGGCTCCTTTGCTAGCCGATGATAAGCAGAATTTCCATGTTCTCTGCATAATTAATCCATCTCTGCCTCTCTTCATGCCAACTCGCCCGTTATCGCCGGCACATGCCTGAATTGCAAAAGAATCCGCTCTTCAATTGGAACTTATTGATATTCTAAGAAAAAAAAGAGGGAGGGGGGGACTGAAAATCCTTAAGTTTAAGCCGCAGATTTTTAAATGGATTAATTTTGTTGCAATCGCAGCCATCTAAGGCGGGAAGGCAGGCAGAGCAAATTGAAAGCGTCTCCATGTTAGCAGAATTGGGTCCAGAACACTGAAACATACTGGCAGAGCTCTCTTTTAAAGTCAGAAAAATTACCATTAATTTACATCACATGAAATACTTTTTATGCTAGAAATATTCAAGAGACGTTCTTTAAATGCCTGCTAATGCTTGATAACATTTCTAACTTTCAACATTTTGCTAGACTTTGATATGACACGATAGGAATGCCTGCCAGTGAAGAATATTATATGTACCAGTAATCTCTTTTTATCACATATTTAGATGATATCATCCTCTTCTTAAACATCCTGAAGTAGGCATTAAACAATGTAATCAGTGTCATGGACTCCTGCTTAGTAGATTCATATGTGTCAAAGTTACTAGGGGTATATTAAGACTTTGGTGAAGTCTCTTCAAAAAATATATATATTGTTATTTTATGGAGTGGGTTGTAACCTGCTTAGAAAAACAGAAAAGTGCACCTTTGTAACCATGCTTTTTCAGAGTTTGCCATTATTGCGAAGGAATTATTGGGCTATCCAAAAAAAAAAAAAAAACAAAAACAAAAAAAACAAAAAAACCAACCCCAAACAAGCAAACAAAACCCCAAAACCTTGTGCTTTCTTCTCTAAACACAAAACTTTCCTCTCTATTATGTTTCAGGATTTAAAGGAAGCTACTTACATCATGAAATATTTCACCTGTGTTTCACATGATGCCATGGTTGCACATCAGGGCTAATAATGAAGCACATGACAACCCACATCCAAATATTACCCAAAGAGCCTGCCAGATTCATATTGCTTTAATACAAGTACTGCAGTCATTTTCTTGATCCCAGAAAGTAGTAGTAGCAGCAGCAGCAGCAGCAGCAGCTGGCTTCAGTAAGACTGAGAGGGTTGCGGAGGGGGGGGGGCGGTTTAAGCTTCAGCTAAGAAGCTTCACTATATCTAGCATTCCATGTTTCCATCAGCAATATATACACAGCTATAGAAGGTAATTTTGACATTCACAGTTAAGAGGGCAGTGGTGAAGTTGGTATATTTGACAGACTGCAGATGGGAACTTAGCTGTTTTAAATTGTCATTATTAAACTGGCTTGCTCCATTTGAAATATTCTTTGAAACCGTGAAAACCCACTGACGGATGCAAAACAAATACAAGGGAGTTCCCTCTCTTTCCAAACCATTGGGGGGGGGAGAGAGAAATTTTTGCTCTCAGTGTACCACAATAATTTTAATTAAACCAAGAGGCATCTTAGCATCTTATTGAAGGAGTAAATCAGTGAGGCTAAATAAAGGCAACTAAAATAATGTGTATTCTGGTCTGTCATTGCAGGCAATAGATTTGAGTCATGAAATAATCTCTCTACCCAAATAAAAAATTAAGTGCAACAGCAAAAACAAAACAAAACAAAAAACACAAAAACCCAATAATATACAGTTGCTCAAATTTTAAAGTGTTGTCAAATGTGTAGAGATCAATTATAGTATTTCTGAATTTATGTGTGTTGAACTGCAATTGCACCACAATAGCATCCACAAATTTATTTTGTTCTGAAGGGAATGTACTTATATACCTAAAGGCATACAGGAATATAATGAAAGCAGTTTTAAAAATGAATTATAACAATCATCACTAAAAAAAGCTTTAGGAAATGTTTTTAAAGCATGTAAGCAACATTCAAAGACACATCTATACTTGGCACATAAATTTTAAATTAAAAGCCATTTTTTAAAAAGAAAAGAACTGGGATTTGAATTGTCAAATGCTATAATGTACTTGAGATGAGCATTTAGTTGGGTTTTGTACTAAACTTACACATTTTGCAACTGAATATCAATTACACTGTGTGTTTTTGTTTGTATTATAGAATGTGTTCATTTAAGTTGCAGTTCTGCCCTCCTAAAGGCACACTTTGTCCCGTTGAAACAAGTAGGCTAATCACAGCTGACTGCACAACTGCATTCTAAATATATAGGTAAAATGGATAGGTAGGAATACCAATCCCTCCATCTTGCATTAAGGACAGTGGTTGAACTTGTTTTAGTTTCACAGAGAAGACGATTCTTCTTTATGAAAATTGAGCTTTTGAATGCAGCTACACACCATTATGCATATTCCACAATTCAAGAATTTGCAACATATATTTCCTTAATCCGTTCGTGACAAATAAATAAATAAATCTGCAACAACATTGTAACAGAGAAGTGACTGTGTGGTTTTTATTTTTGCTGTTTGCCCCTGTGTACACAAACATGCACACAGAAATACTGATTTAATGTGTCATCTTCTGAATTATTCAGGGATGTTTTAAGGAGGAAAACAACAACAACAACAACTTAGCATTTATGTAGCAGTTGCCTGTATTCAAAACAATTCACATGTATTATCTTATTATAATCCCTAAACCAACTCTGCAAGGCAGGTTATTATCCCAAGTATTGCAGATGGGAGCTGAGATAAGAGATACCGTAGTAGTTTTCCTAAAGCTACTAAGTGAGCTACTGGCAGAGGTGAGATTTGAACCAAGTACTTCTGTTCAGTCTCTTAGCTACTACAACACACCAGCTGTATCCCGCATCAACCCAAACCTTAGTGTCCTCAACACTGGCTTTGTTAGATGCCTCACACTTTTCTTTCTTGTTGGAATTGTCTGCATTTGTGCCTTCACTATTTCACCTTTAAGAAACTCCCATCCATCCATCTCTCTTGAGTATTTCTAACCTTGGGATCTCACCCAGTAGTTCCTTAAGCTTTTTGAAATTAGCCTTCTTAAAGTCCAGAATGCATGTCCAATTATGCTCAGCCTTCTTTTTCTTCTATATCAACAGTGTGACGCGGCAGCTAAAAAAGCCAATGCAATTCTGGGCTGCATCAATAGGAGTATAGCATCTAGATCAAGGGAAGTAATAGTGCCACTGTATTCTGCTCTGGTCAGACCACACCTGGAGTACTGTGTCCAGTTCTGGGCACCACAATTCAAGAAGGACACTGACAAACTGGAACGTGTCCAGAGGAGGGCAACCAAAATGGTCAAAGGCCTGGAAACGATGCCTTATGAGGAACGGCTAAGGGAGCTGGGCATGTTTAACCTGGAGAAGAGGAGGTTAAGGGGTGATATGATAGCCATGTTCAAATATATAAAAGGATGTCACATAGAGGAGGGAGAAAGGTTGTTTTCTGCTGCTCCGGAGAAGCGGACACGGAGCAATGGATCCAAACTACAAGAAAGAAGATTCCACCTAAACATTAGGAAGAACTTCCTGACAGTAAGAGCTGTTCGACAGTGGAATTTGCTGCCAAGGAGTGTGATGGAGTCTCCTACTTTGGAGGTCTTTAAGCAGAGGCTTGACAACCATATGTCAGGAGTGCTCTGATGGTGTTTCCTGCTTGGCAGGGGGTTGGACTCGATGGCCCTTGAGGTCTCTTCCAACTCTATGATTCTATGATTCTATGATTCTATGAAACCAAAGAGTACAAGATCACTTCCTCCCAAGGTTCCCAATACAGTACTTCTAATTCATTAATGAGTTCCTCCTTGTTAGTGAGGGCAAGGTCCAATATATTTCATCCCCTTGTTGCTTCCTCCTTATCAGTTGTCCAGTTGCCATCTTTATTCAGATCTGTCCATTATGTAGTTTTCTAAAAGCCCATGATCCACAGGAGAATGATAGCATAAACAGAGTGCTGCTGGATTAGACAAAAGGCCAAGGCAGTGCAGCATTGTGTTCCCACAGTGGCCAACTAGATGCCTATGGGAAGGCGACAAGCAGGACATGAGTGCAGTAGCCCTCTCCGATTTATGACCTTCAACAATTGGCAGTCAGAGCTGCCTCTGATACTGGAGGTATGAATTAGCCAAGACTAGCAGCTATTCCTTCTCCATGAATCTTTCAAATTCCCTTTTCACACTATCCAAGTGGATGGCCATCGCTACATCCTGTTGTAGCAAATTGCATCACTTTGATTTAATTTATTTATTCCATTTCTATCCTGTCCTTCATTAGTCTATGGTCCCAGGATGTATTACATAGACAACACACACCTATGCAATAGGGCAACCATTAAAACCCATTAGCATACCATCACAACATGTCTAGAATTCATATTAAACTCTTACTGATCCTGCCATCACTCCATACAGTTACAACTGGCCTTACGTCATCAGCCTCACTCTGTACGAAAAGCTGAGACAAAGACACGAGTCTTTAGCTGGCACTGAATACAAGATAGTTTTGGCAAGCTGGACAGTGCAGTGTATCTATGTGCTATGTAAAGAAGTGCTTCCTTTCATCATTCCTACTCTCTCACCATTCTGCTTCATTGAATGGCCCTGGGTTCTAGTATTATGAGAGAGGCCCATCCACTTTCTATACACCGTGCATAATTTTATACACCTGTCTTGTCCCTCCCTGGCCGTTTTTCTAAGTTAAATAGTCCCAAATATTGCAAACTTTCCTATACATCCATCCCCACACATCAAAGCAAGGGGGTTACCATCTATCTTGTGGATGAAGAGGACTCTAACAGAATGAGTGATCGCTTCATCCAGCTGGAGGGAAGCGGCGGCAGGTAGAAAGCTCAGTTGGTTAGAGCATGGTGCTGATAATGCCAAGTTTGCAAGGTTGATCCCTGTATGGGGTAGCTGCATATTCCTGATCCTCACAGTCCCTCCCAACTCTACCATTCTATGATTCTATACTTCAGGTTCAAGGTTCTTGTGCTAATTCACAAAACTCTGCACAACTTGGACCCAAAGTACCTTAAAGAGTGTCCTATCAGTTATACTCAGTCACTGAGATTCTCTGGTGTGGGCCCTGAGGTTTAGTCGGCCTTCACTAGGGTCTGAGACTTTAGTGTGGCAGGCCCTGCCCTGTGGAACTCTGCACTACTGGGGGTTTGGCAGAAACCATCCCTGTCCTCTTTCGGACATCTTCAGAAGACTGTACTGTTTAGGCAGGGCTTCACAATGTGAATTTCTCTTTTTAACCAATCGGTATCTACCACCCTGCACTCGGCTCTCACTTGTGGCTCCCAGAAGCTGTCAGCATGTGACAGAGGCCACACCTTGGAAACCGCTTCGACTGGCCAGCTAAACCAGGTGAGGGTAGCTGATAGATCTCAAATCCTTGGTGAGTTAGGGACTTCCCCTGCATGCAAAGACAGCAAAACAACACAGGAGGGAGCAATTATGAGTTACCAGTCTCTGCAGCCACAGCAGGCGCTGTGATTCTCCAGCAGTTTGACTTCACCCCAGGAGGTGCACTCCATTGTCTCTCGAGACTGACGGATGCCAATAATATCTAATGCTATTTTATTGATATTTTTAGTTATGTTTTATGGGTATTTATGGATTGGAGTTAGTAAATTTTGTATGTTAGCTACCTTGATAATACGTTAAGAAAATGTAAATTACATATATTTAAATATAATAAATAAATTAATTAAAATGCTGAGATAGTGACTTCTGGTGATTCCCCGCTTTTCAGCACAACTTAAACTGTAGATCCCACCCCACCCTGGCCCCAGATGTACAATGACAAGGAGACAAAACATTCACCAGAATTATTTACGCTGCCAAAATGTGATAAATGGCAATCTGATCCAAAATAATATCTCTCTCTCTCTCTCTCTCTCTCTCTCTCTCTCTCTCACACACACACACACACACACACACACACACTCTCATATCCCTCAAAGCACCTCTGAGCACTTGGTGTGGTTTGACACTGTTCAAAATAAAAAGTAACCCTTAAAACCTGCTCAGAAGTGAGCATATTCTTTATTCTACCATTTGAAACATGGGATTCTTTCCTGCAGGCATATGGAAGGGCAATTTCTGTAGGACAGAGCAGTTTGCCAATTTTGTAAAAAAACACATCAGCGTTGGGAGCCATCTGCAGCCAGAATGAAAACAAGTCCAATTTTATGAAAACCAACTCATTTCTGGCGTCTCCCCGCCCCCTCTGTAACTTATTAGAAAGGAACAAATTGCAAAGGGAAAGCTGAATTAAAAATATTAAATAGTGAACTGTAACACTTTCACCCAGGACTCATAAATACACAAGAGACTTTTATGTAAAAAACTGAATTGATTTCTCTCTGTGGCACTCCCTCCTTTTCAGTACCATGTAGCAGATGCAGTGAATTGTATAGCTTTATTCTGTTCTAAAGTTTGTTGGCTTTTAAGTGTATTTCTATTGTGTTACTTACCTTGGGATCACCTGGCGATGAAGGGCAGGACATACATTTTAAAAATTAAAAATAAGTTTAAATTTAAAAATGCTTAAATGTACAGTAGCAGAAAACACCGGGTTGCTTTTCAATGGCACTTAATCATTATTTGCATTACCAGTGACAGCAATTTCAACCCATTTAAATGTGTACCTTTTTGGGGGGTTTGGGGTTCTGCAGAGGCAGAAATAAGCTTAATCCTGTATGTATAAATCTACTCTATGGCCATATGCTATTTGAGCTCCCTTTCAAGCAGATCATCTCCAGCCCCTGTCCAGTAGTGGAATACTAGATGAAATATTTAGAATGCAAAACGATTGCATTCACAGCTGAGTATATGCTGAAATATTAAAGAGCCTGATTGCTATCTTGAAGAGGAGATTGTTACAGAAAGCAAATCAAGTATCCAGTTTGACTGTGAGAATTCCTTATTCTTTTTGGCCAATGACATTATTTTGGTTCACTCCAGCCACTTGTGTTAGGGTATTCAAATTTCCCATAAGCACCACTTTTAAGTGATGGCTCATTTGTAGCCACGTGACACTAGCCATTGTGAATAGCATTCTGCAGATTTTTAAGATGCAGCTTAACTATGATATAAAACACCCGAATGGTCCTCATGATACAGTGATTTTGACAGTGAGGTTGAGGGTCTTGCAATTACAGTGCAGTGTCTTTTAATACACATACACACACACACATTCACTTTATATCAATTTTAAGGCAAATGTAGATCAATGGTTTGGAATGGAATGGTTTATCATATGTGATTCTTACTCAGTTCCTACTAGGTTGCAGGAAGGAATACAGTGGTACCTCGGGTTAAGAACTTAATTCGTTCTGGAGGTCTGTTCTTAACCTGAAACCATTCTTAACCTGAGGTACCACTTTAGCTAATGGGGCCTCCTGCCACCACTGCCGCATGATTTCTGTTCTCATCCTGAAGCAAAGTTCTTAACCCAAGGTACTATTTCTGGGTTAGCGGAGTCTGTGACCTGAAGCATCTGTAACCTGAAGCGTCTGTAACCCGAGGTACCACTGTATTATCAAGCTTTGGTGGGTGGGTGGTCAGAGCCTGCATGCTAAAGGGTGTTGCAAAGCCAACAGTGGACAAACCTGGTAGTGAATGGGCTAATCTTCCTCTTCACAACTGTTTAGCAGCTGGAGAGAGCATGATTGTGATGGAGAATATGAAACATGGATTTGAAGGAGGCAGGCAACTTGGCAGTATGAGAAATTTCAGCAGTAGGACAGACTCCATACCTGTGCACTCCACAATGAAAGCATCCATGGGCCACAGGTTTCCCGCATGTGATATAGCCCTACCTCTTCACCTGCTCAGCTCATTATTAACTATCTCATTATTAACAGAAGCAGCTTACCAGGTGGGACAGATCCACTGTGCTAAGCTCCCTGGCAGGTAAGTTGTTACCAAGAGGGAGAGTAGTACAGGTGAGGTTATGAGGAGGTTAGCATGATGCAAACACACTAGTAGAGCAGAGCTGGATTAAGACCTTTAGAGGCCCTAAGCACTTAAAAGATTTTGGCGTTTGTATGTGTGTATACCAGTTACCAGATTCTAATTCTGTTGTATTCCCAAGATGATGATGATTTCCTTTATTTCCTTTATTTTGGGAGCCTTTTTTTGTGGAGCCTGGTTCAGCTGCACCATATGATCCCTAGTAAATCCGGAAATGGAAGATTTCTGTGGTGCCCCTATCCCTTGATGCCCTAAGCACATGCTTATTTTGCTTAATGGTTAAGCCAGCCCTGCAGCAGAGCCAATCCAGTGCTCCTGCTGGTGCATTTATAGCATGCTGTCCTTAGTAGAATCATAGAGTTGGAAGAGGCCAAGTAAGTCATCTCTTCCACCCCCTTTCACTTGTTGATGCAGCAAATCCTGAGTTAGAAGACCTCCAGTGTGGGTGAGACCACCCCTCCTCTGAGTATTTGGTTCCATTGTCAAACTTCTCTTGTGGGCCCAGACAATTGTGTGGACCCCTCCATGCTGGTTTGCTGTCAAACCACTCACATCTGCAATTAATCATGCAGATGTGATCTTACATCTGATCCTAAGCCCATTCAACTTGGTTGCATGACCTGACAACCAGGCATAGAACACTGTCTTAAAGGCTTGTTTTCGCTCTACCAGGCTTAGGCAGAGCAGCAACAGAAGCCCCACTGCTGAACAGAGTTCGGATCTGGTGTAATTTTTCGTTGGCTTAACTTATTCAGGCTTGCTTCACGCCAGCATCTTGTGAATAGGATTGCTTCCTAGATCTAGGATTTAAGTTAATTTATTACTTTTAGTTGCTATTTGTTTTCCAACCACAAATGTGCAACATAAAAGTACAAATATAATAAAATTTTTCAAAGTTGCTGCAAGATACTGTGGCTGATGCTTTTGATGAGGGAAGAGTGGGATGATTAAGTCCCTCAAACCCACAACAAATAACATGTACTGTCGCAGGCAGTATCAGTACTGAGTTTGTGGTCCATAGTCTGGTGATAGGAGCCACACATTTAGCCCTGGAGGTGGATGCAGCTGAGAACTGCAGTTAGCATTTATTATATCAAACATGGTCCCTGGTCTTACACATTGCCCTACCTGAATTGTTATAATAATGTGTGCAGGTAAAGGATTCCTACTTAGAAACAAAATATTGCCTAAACAAACTAATCCTCAGTTCCATTAGTCAAAGGTTAAATAGACTCTCCTGCTGGGCCTGTTTTTTTCAGATTATAAAAATATTTTCCTTCTAGTTTTTTATTATTATTTAAATAATGCTTAAGACACAAACACATTGAGCACTTGGCTGCATGTGATTCATGTGCTTTGATTTATAAACAAATCCTTTGTGATTTGAGTTAATATTCTTTATGCTACTAATACACACAGTGCTTGCAAAATGACTCTTAAAGAAAGATTAATATACAAGTTCTAAAAGCAGATATTTACACGATCACCTCCCACGTTCATTAAAGTAAATGGTTTTTTTTATGAAGAAAACATAGAAGAAGAAATCCTGTTCTAAGCTTAAATCCTACACAGTTTATTTTCGACTGTAGAAGCTGGATTTGGTGGTGGTTGTGAATGCTTTATTTCCAGGAAGTTTAGCAGGAAGTTTTACATATATCTCCTGCAAATAGTAAAAAAATGTGAAGCTCTTTAAATTATTATAACATTTTACAGCCAGCTGAGAATTGCATTGCAGACTTCGTATAGAACCACAGTTCTGCACCACTCCATTCTAGTGTTATTCTCTAGTTGTATGAACAAACAAAAAAAAAAGGGGGGGGGAGGAGACGGCTAGTGAGGCTGTTCAGAAGAAGTGGCAAGCCTGCATTAGTCTCAATTGAGAGACTAGATGCCACTTGGGACAGCAAAAGTTGGCTTTGCTGAGAGACCAGCAACTATTTGGCTCCTCCCCTTCCTGATCTGTTTCCATTCAAGTTGCTCAGTATAAGAACTACTGTACCGTATATAACTTTAAGAATTTCTGCCTGAGTTTGCTTGCTTTCCTGTACCCTCCTCACCCTCTTTTCGTTTTGTACATCATCTTTTCGGTCGAAAGGCCGTGTAGACAGGTCAGTTAGGTTTTTAAATCTGTGTACAGTGCAGTATACTTTAAGCAACAAATATATAAATAATAAGACTGGGTTTTCAGTGGCTTCCATTGACTTTCTATGCAACAAAATAAGCAGGAATGGAATGGGAAGACTAAGACTTGCAAAACTTGCTTCCTTCAAGACACCAAGCCAAATCTATGGCCCTCTATTCAAATAGCACGTGTCCCATTTATTTCACTGGTGTTTACATTTGAAACATTCTCACTGAATTCTGTCCTAAATATATACACTACAAATCATTAATTCGTGCAGTGTAATACAAATGTTTATTGCATACTGTGTGAATTATTGTAATCAGGGAATTCCCTGGTTTGTTTTTTTAAAAAAGTGCAGTATTAATTACCAGCACCATCTGTGCCAAACAATAGGAAAAACAATATTTTAATACAATGATTTCATGCATGTCAGTTATCTTAACATTAAACCCTGCAGTTTTGTTGCTGTGATTTACCTGTCTACTAATTTAAATAACTTACGTTCTTACAAGGTTAAAACTGTGAATTCATGAATCAAAATTAAATATACCACCAGTTTCAACACAGACCCATTTCGTTCATCATATGTACATAGAGACTGATAAATATAGTGTTTTCCATATATTATAGGCAGTAAAATCCTATTATAAAAATCAGTTATCCATATGAATGTGTTGTACACAATTCCCTATTTCTCTATAATCCTAAACATAAGACGAGCCCTGCTGGATCAGAAAAAAGCCTATCTAGTTCTGCATCCTGTTTCCCAAAATTGCCAACCAGATACCTGTTTGAAGACCCCAAACAAGAGATGGGGGCAATGGCTTATCCTCATCCCTTTTGTTCCCCAACCACCTGTATTCAGAGATTCAGCTTTGGATCACAGAAAGAGTATATAGCCATAATGTCTAGGAGCCACTGATACCCTGATCCACCATGAAGTTGGCTTTCGTTTGTTTAACCCCAATGGTGACTGGTGGTGCAGAAGGGAAAGAAGCCAACAGGAGGTGGAACCAGAACAGGGGCAGACCTTGGCAATATGCCACCCTGTGCGAGGCCAACATTTGACGCCCTCCACACAGCCTTGCAGCTACAGCTTAAGCTGGGCTTTGAGAAGGACATACAGGGCTTTGGCAGGCCCAAGATCCTTCCCACCTCCTTCCCAAGGAGTAATTACTTGCTCAGCTTTAGGAAGGAGGACTCAAGTCGCTGGGGACAGTGGAACCCTCCCTATGATGGTCTGCAGTCACACGGATATTTTTTGTTTAGACGGGGTACTATTGACTCTGTCGCTTCTATTTTTATTGATTTGTGAGCTAGGGAGGCAGGCAGGCTGCTGTTCTTCTTTCATGTGCTTCGGTGAACATTGCTGCTTGGCGATGCTGAAAAACTGAGGAAGTGCCTGCCTCCCACAAGTCTTTGCTCCTGCTTGAGGTCTTGTGAGAGGAAATACCCAATCCACTGACCCCAGCATCCCGTTTCACAAATCTACACTTCAGGTAAGCCAGCCGTTCTTTTCAACTGAGAAAAAAAGTGATATTGACTACAGTCAGAAGGAAGGGAATGGCCTGAAATGAACATTCAGCCTCCAGGCCTCTCAAAGTCTCAAAAAGAGCCTATGATGCCTATGCTATAACCTGCATTCTTCATTGTCAGTCTATTCAAGATATTATTTCTGGAGTGATTATTTTATCTCCTTTAAGTCATGAGTTCACCATTACTAACCACTCATTTTCTTCTCTTGGACATGTATATTTGTCTCTTGTTTTGTTTAGTATTATACATTTATATGGTATAATGCTGCTGTTTTTCAGTGAACAGTTTCCATGAAGCCTTAGCTGATTCTCAACCTTACGCTGTCATAGGCCTGCCTACATGACCTTCAAGTGTACATGTCAGAAATGAGTTGTAATGGTTTTTATCAGAAATTTCACTTGCTGGTACACTTTTTTCATATGCATCTGGGATAACACTGTTAGCAAGAAATTTGCAGAAGAGAAGCCAGTAATGAGACTCCAGTAGCTTCAAATTGCCCAAAGCACACATTCTCCACAGTAGAAATTAACTGGTTATTTACAGCCATCCTCTTGCTATATAGTAGTGTGCTATTTCTTTTCCATGGGATATCAGTTTACCCAAGGCCTTCTGCTGTCTTCTGCAGCTGTCAGATCTGAGTGTGAACGACTTTTCTTTATACAATGTGCTCCTTGCTGTTCCTCAACTATTGGGCTAAATGTTTCCTAACTGACCAGATATACCTGGCTCTGACTTGTCCAAGAGACTGGCATTTCCTCTTCTGTGGATGTCCTTTTTGGAAGACAGTTCACAAAGCGAAGGAGAACCCTGAAGGTACTGTGTACTTTGGCATTCTGCACTTCTAAATGCAAAAGAAAAATGGAAAGGTTTTGTGTTAGTGTTAGTTTAGCAGAGACCTACTTTCTCGTATTTTATTTGAAGGATGCAATTATAGCTGCACTCATTGAATCCAATCCTAAAATCTCATGAAAATGTGTCCAGACTTGGAATAAACTCCAGAGATTGTGCAGTTTTTCACCAAAACGTGTAACTGCTTTACAATTCAAGCTTTCGGACCCCATCTGCATGTAAGCCCAGGTTAGTGGCTTATCATGGTTTATCAGGAATAAACAGCATGCTGGTTGCATGCTGTCAAATAATTCCTGCTTCACTCCTCCCATGGAGTGAGTCGGAGAAACAAACGAGGAAGCTGCAATAAAGCTTGTCTTCCTGTGATGTCCAAACCCAGGTTCCTGGGGGCCCTCCAAACCTCCCTTTCATTGTGCATAATTTGTTCTCTTGATGCTCTTGGGCAGTCCTCCATGATCCCACATTCAAACTATTTGCACCTTCAGTGTTTTGGGGCAGTCATAGTCCTTCATTTCTAACCTGTCCATATCCTGTAACATTCTGTTGAAATCCCATAATTTTTCGTATCAAAAATATTCTGGGTTGTTTTTGCCATCATCATCAGCCAGTTTTTACATGCACAGAAACTGAAGATACTAGCATAAGGAGGAAAGGGAGGTTGTATAAGGGGGAGAGAAAAAGCTACAGGTAAGCGAGGGAGAACATCTGACACAATCAGCTCCAGTTGCGTTTTAGTTGAATATGAGGATTTGAAGATCTCGCTGGACAACAGAATACTGGATGGTGTGCCTGTTCTGTTGGTGAAACCTTGCCCTGGACTGACTGGAAAAGGTCCAGGACTCACTTCATCTTGAAGATCAGAGGACTCTCCACCCCCCATTTTCTGCAGATATACTTCGGGTTGCAGTGAGCCACCTTTGATTGGTAATTACATCTCCTGTTGCAGTTGAAGCCTTGTGGCAACTGATTTGAATTATGATTGAAGCCTTTGTGGAGTTGTGCCTTTCCCCTTCTGTGAATTTCTGTTCCTGCTTACGCAGTCTGTGAAACCCTAGTAAACCCTCACACTATGTTGGTGCTTCCACAATTGGCACTGCATATCATAGGAAGTGTGAACAAGGACTAGCTCCAGGTGGTTCTGTTTCACACAAAAATGCAGTTTTAACCAAGAGCCTCTGCAGAACTGTATTTTAGAGAGAAAACATTTCCATACAGATTGGCTGGTAAATAAATCACCTCTAATGAGGTTTTCGAAATAATTTCCTTCCTAGATAACTCAAGCTCCACAAATGGAACATGTACCACATTTAGCAACCAAACAATGGTTCACATTGCTCACTTGTTCAGATTCTGCCATATTGCCAGATTATACAAGAAATCCCATTTTGAATGTCCCAAATTTCCTGTTATTCAACAGCTGTAGAATTGGCTGCAGTTTTGTCAGCCTGACAGAACAGAACTCTGCTTGGGCAACAAGAGCAAGCGATGAAAATGAGGCCTGAGGCAAACATTCGTAGGAATTCACCACCTGGCACTGTGGCACTAGCACTGCGACATGCTTCTTTGCAGCTCTGTGGTACGAAATACACAAGGGTAGAGAAATTCAGCCACAGAAAAGGGTACTTTTAAAACAAGGAACTGCTAGCAAGGGAGAAATATCCATATGACATGCAACCCCCACCTGCCTGCATGATTAAAAAGCGTTAACAGAGATGTAAAGAAGGGAGGTTTGGGCAGGAAAAGAGATCAAACAACTGGTTTTTTATTTATTTTATTTTTTATTGAATTTATATACCTCCCTGTTTATTGCTGAAGGGAAAGTTAGCAGTGCTGGAGCAAACTATTATTATATACAATCATAAAATTGTAGAGTTGGAAGGGACCCTGAGGACCATTCTAGTCCAACCCTCTGCAATGCAGGGATATGCAACTGTCCCATATGGGGATGAAAGTTGCAACTTTGGCATCATCAGCACTGCTCTTTAACCGACTGAGCTATGCAGGCTGAGCTGACTAAACTATAAACTGCTCTGGGTAGAGATGTGAACCAAGTTCAAGTTTTTCTAAATTACAAAATATCATGTAATTCGCTATTTTGTGCCCTCACTGAAGTGAGCACACACTGAGTGAGATTTTGCAAGCACTTGCTGGGTTATGATGCCCAGGACCAAGCTATTTTCATTTTTTAAAACCTCCATTTTTTGTAATATTAAATCTTCATCTTTTCCACATGCATATATACAGTCGTACCTCTGGATACGGAATCTTCCGGTTACGGCCATGGCAAACCCGGAAGTGTATACTTCTGGGTTTCGCCGCATGTACAGAAGCGCTCTGCGTGCCTTGCGCATGCACAGAAGCACTCAATCATGCTGCGCGCATGCACGGAAGCACACCTCTTTGCGTAATTTTCAGGGTGTGAATGGATCCCCAGAATGAATTAAGTTCATATCCGGAGGGTCCAGTGTATTACAAGTCTGTAGTAAAAGTATGTAAAATTAGGCAACCCAAAATGTGTTATCAGTTACAGTGGTACCTCGGGTTACATACGCTTCAGGTTACAGACTCCGCTAACCCAGAAATAGTACTCGGGTTAAGAACTTTGCTTCAGGATGAGAACAGAAATCATGCTCCGGCAGCGCGGCGGCAGCAGGAGGCCCCATTAGCTAAAGTGGTGCTTCAGGTTAAGAACAGTTTCAGGTTAAGAACGGACCTCCAGAACAAATTTAGTACTTAACCCGAGGTACCTCTGTACTGTTATCATTACAGTGGTACCCCGCAAGACGAATGCCTCGCTCAACGAAAAACGCGCAAGACGAAAGGGTTTTCTGATTTTTTAGCCGCTTCGCAAGACAAATTTTCCTATGGGCCTCTCTCGCAAAACGAATTTTTTTTTGAGTTTTTCCCCACAGGCTCCCTCTAAACTTCAGCGGAGCGCTGCGCGCTGCGAGGGAATCCCTTGGCCCCCTGCCGGACTTCCCGAAGCTCTTTTGAAGTCCGGCAGGGGTCCAAGGGATTATCTTCCCAGCCGCCTGCCTTTAAAAGCACTCCGGGGAAAGCAGCAAAGCGCTTCTAAAGGCGGGCGGCGGTGAGGGAGTCCCTTGGACCCCAGCCGGACTTCAAAAGAGCTGCGAGAAGTCCGGCGGGGGTCCAAGGGATTCCCTCACCGCCACCTGCATTTAAAAGCACTCCGGGGAAAGCAACAAAGCGTGCCGCGCTTTGCCGCTTTCCCCGGAGTGCTTTTAAACGCGGGCGGCTGGGAAGGAATCCCTTGGACCCCCGCCGGACTTCAAAAGAGCTGCGGGAAGTCCGGCGGGGGTCCAAGGGATTCCCTCACCGCCGCCCGCCTTTAGAAGCGCTCGGGGAAAGCAGCGCGCTTCGCTGCTTTGCCCAGAGTGCTTTTAAATGCGGGCGGCGGTGAGGGAATCCCTTGGACCCCCGCCGGACTTCCCGCAGCTCTTTTGAAGTCCGGTGGGGGGAGAAGGGCTTTTCTTCCCACCGCCAGCCTTCAGAACAGCCTTCTGAAGGCTGGCGGTGGGAAGAAAAGCCCTTCTCCCCCCGCCTGCCTACAGAAGAGGTTCGAGGAAAAAGGCGAAGGAGCGCTGCCCCTTCACCTCTGTCCCCGGAGCTTGCCGTTCTCCCCCGGCCTGCCTTCAGAAGAGGTCCGGGGACAGACTGTCCCCGGACCTGGTCTGAAGGCAGTCTCCATAGGAACGCATTAATTGATTTTCAATGCATTCCTATGGGAAATCATGCTTCGCAAGACAAAAAACTCGCAAGAAGAAAAAACTCGTGGAACGAATTAATTTCGTCTTGCGGTGCACCACTGTATTAGTGATGCAGCAAAGCCTGCAGAAAGCTTAGGTCCAAGGTGTCTGGAAGAGCAGATTCCCTCATACAGACCTGCCTGGGTTATGAGATCTTGAGCGGGGCTTCTCTCGGTCCCACCACTCTCGCAGACATGCTTGGTGGAGATATGGGAGAGGGAGAGGGCCTTTGTGGAGGCTGCTCCCAGACTTTGGAGCTTCCTCCCTAGAGAAGCTAGACTGGCTCCCTCCTTGTTGTCCTTCTGCCAGCAGGCCTTTAGAAATTGACTGCTTTTAATTAAAGAGCTGGCATAGTGCTGGTTTTATTGTATTTCTTGGTATGTTTTAAACAGATTTTATATATGTATATGGTTTTCATTCTTTAATTGTATTTTCTAGATTGATTTTTCTATATTTTTAGTAGTTCTTGTTTTTAGCCGTAAGCTGCCTTGAGTCCCATTAGGGGAAAAGAATAATAATAATACAGATTGAACTCTCACACATCAGCTGATGGGAGGAGGTTTCAATCCTCAAGGAACTCCCCATGTGCAGCTCAACCTTGCAGAAAGCAAGATTTAAACACAACTTTGTTCATCAGCTGACTATCTCATTAAGATGCAAGATGACTGGCAGGTAGATGGCCCCTCCCACTAATGACAATAGGGTGGTGGAGACCTGGTCCACTGGACCAGAAATGTTCCAGTACTCCATGCCAGAATGTATAGTCAGAAAAAGCACTGAGGGTAAATATACATATATAAGGGAGAGATTGTGGATTAGCCTGTTGGCTCCACCCCTCCTCACATGTTCCTACCTCTGTTCCTGCAGCCTCCCAGGCAAAGCCAGACTGAAAAAACTGCTTCAGAGGGAAGATGCTACTTGTTTTGGGACTCATTTTTCCTACCACTACTACCACCCTTCTCATTCCTATTGATTTATTGACATTATTTTGACAGAAAAGTGTGACTGGGCCAGAGAGGATTGCCCAACACGCCAGTACATTCCCCCTATGGCAGCCTCATAAAGGTGGATCTGATGATGCAATTAACAAAGCTTTTCTTGCAGCCTGGGTTCCCATGCCAGCCATATCAATATTCGCAGTTGATTTTTATTTCCCCTTGCCTGCTTGTTTTTGGGGTAACCTGTCCATAGCACACTATTAACACTTTCAGCTATTCCCCGTGAGAAAATGATTTCTTATTCAATATTTTGATAGGCTCCCTCCCTCCTGTTGTTTTCTGAAGTGATCTTACAATATTCTTTGTTGACTCTGTATTATATCTCCCTTCCCTGTAGATCTTTCTACAGCCACAGAAGGAAATATTTCATGTCCTTTCCTCAGTATTTACAGTGTTCTTGCTCCTGTCAGTATTACTTCTAGTTATAAGATCAGACAAATCATATCTCTGGCTTTGCCTTTACAGCATTTCTTTATAGCTCTGAAGATGGGCTCATTGCTTCATGTTTATGTACATTCATTGCCCCCCATATATTCCCTTTCTGATGTGTATGTAGAGGTCTATGCCAAACTGAAGGGCAAACAATAAAGGTGCCAACAAAATTAAGAATTGCCCAATCATTCTTTTGCCAAAGTCTGTAGAAAACCCACTGCTGAAAATGTTGGGGAGTTTCCTATAACTTTCCTATCTAAGCTGGTGCAACATTTTGGAGTGATATAATAGCTAGAGGTTGCTATTCAGCCTGTAAATCAGAATGGCACACCTTTTTATGGAAACACAAAATGGGAACCCCGTTCCACTGATTTCCTTAACTGAATCCCAAAGTCCTGCCGTGATATGAATTCTGTGGTGTTGTACAACACATTCAGCTGTTGGTCCTGAACCACTGTCCTTTTTGCGCGTGAGTTTGGATTGTCACTTTTTAAATATGCTGCAGAAAAAAGGAAAATTTTGAGTTCCTGCCATTTAGGAATGCTGTTTATTTATTTACGATATTTGCCCCAAGGTAGTTTACTCCTTTAAAGTACTATAACAAGCAAACATTACAAGTTATTGAACAACAGAAGCCTTCTTCAGATGATGCATATACAATACAGCATATATGGGGGGGGGGAGGGCATTGTGCAGCAGAGACAAGCCTGATATCCCTGTCCCCTCCATCAATGTTTCTGTCACCTTCCTACTCCTAGATTTCCCAAGGTGTTACAGCTTCCTTCTTCATGTGATGGTGACAGGGGCAAGTGAGTGGCAGGCTGAGGCAAGCAAGCATGGGGCCAAGTGCATTCATATCCCTGCTACTACTGCCCGAGGCACTTATTTTATTTATTATACAAATGTATAAGCCACTACACAGCTTGAAGTGCCATATATTTAAAAAATGAAGTACAAATAAACTTTTAAAAGCAATGACACAATTTCTACAAATTCTTTAAAAAAAACCTACCCCAAAGCAATTTCTACTGATGTGCAACTAATCATAGATTTTAGTTGTGAATCTTTATAATCACCAGTATTTATGTCCCTTCTCCTCTGCACACACATTAGCAACACACTGCAGATCTATCTGAGTCCCTTGTGGACAAAAGTGCATATATTGAATGAATGGAGAAGCCCACATGTATGAGAGTTTATATGCCTATCTGAGTGACCATGGAACTTTGGATCAGCATGATATATTTTCCCCCTTTCCATTTTATGTACGTTACATAAGTGTCAGCAGTTGGTTGGGTTCCCCTCCTTTCATGCCATAGAAGTACAAATAATGGTTTTCAAACATCAGCAGGTTAAAATGTATACTGCAAGATGCCACTAGCAGGAGCAATTGATAAAATTTAGGTAGCATGTCAGGGGTTTTGTGCACACAGTTTGCATCTGCTAGATCATGAGGATTTGTTGGACATGTGGGAACAATGAGGGCTACATACTGTGATCTGATATTTTTTTTTTATTCAAGGGTATTTGCATAGCAGTTGGAGGTACAAAGACACTGGGCATTGGAAGACTGAGATGCTTACTCCTAAATAAATCAGGATTTATTTAACATGTATTTTAAGTAGTGCTGCAACCAGCTGTTTAGCAGAGATTCAAACTCTGGGATACAAACTCCTTTAGGCTTGCAAGCTTCAATGCCATGCCCATCATATCTAGAATAATAATAATAATAATAAAGCCCAGTAATCTAGCTGCCACTGGTTGTACATTTATTTCAGCTTTTTGAAAATCAAAAATTGGGATGTGCTGCAAAAAGACACTGATCTTGCAAAACCGGGGGGGGGGGGTGCTACTCATTTTGGAGCCGTGTGTTTAGATCCACCATGCATACATTTAGCATTCTTCTTACCTTGAATTTCATGGAAGTCAGTGGCAGACAGATCTGTTGGTAATGCATAATGGTAACTTCAGATATGCATTCTTCATGCTGCATTTGTATATGCAAGGTGCGTTCTATTCTTCCTCTAATTCGTCACCTTTGAAACAGTGAGGCACATGGAATAGTATGTTGCTTCTAGTAATACACCAAAGGTGTTTTCAAAGAACAGATGCAGGGCTGGGTTGTTGTTGTTGTTTTTGTAGTACCAGTGTGTCATATTCAATATATAGTAGCTTCATAGTTCAGTATTTAAACCCTTAAATAACTTGGGACAAGGTTATTTAAGGGATCACCTCACCACATATATCTGTGTACACATTTGAGTTAACATATGGTACAGGTTGTGTACTTGGTGTTCTACATTCATTGGTAAAGGACTGATCTGGTGAAGGAGAAATTTATTTAGATGTCATGGACTGACTATTACTCTCTGGGTCCTAAAAGGGCAGGCCTGTTGGGATGTTCTCACCAGTGTGACTGAAAGCACACATTAGATTCCAGAATATCATCATGAATTCTTTGGTTAGTATTACTGGCAACAATGGTGGAGACTTTTCCCTTCTTCTTTTGCATTAAGTTTTGAAGTTTTAAATGGTTTCAGACCAGATTACCTAAATAAGAACTGTGTGATCCTGCCCATAATCTAAGATCTGCAATTGAGGTGCTGTTGGTGTACCTACTGGTGACATAGGCAAACACACAAAGCAGGGACTTCTCAGTGGTGGACCCTGTTCATGGTCAGCAAATGGTGAGGAGGTTGGAGCAGTTAAGCCAGCAAAGATCAAGAGAGCTACATTCTCTCCCCAGCACTCTTTTCCCAGTTGGCTAACTTCTCCTGCCCCTATATTCCTGATGATTGATGCCATGCCTCTATTAAGATTTTTCCTAAATTAAATAGTAGCATGGGGGCAATTTTCATCAGGACTGTGGGAGTGAAAATGAAGGTTTAAAACTCTCCTCTCCAACAAACTCCTGCTGTGGTTTTCAGATGACTGGCAAACAGTTAAGAGTGGGGAAAAGAAAGCTGAACTGACAGATGACACCAAACTGGGAGGGGTGGCTAACACCCCAGAGGACAGGATCACACTTCAAAAAGACCTTGACAGATTAGAGAACTGGGCAAAAACAAACAAGATGAATTTTAACAGGGAGAAATGTAAAGTATTGCACTTGGGCAAAAAAAATGAGAGGCACAAATACAAGATGGGGGACACCTGGCTTGAGAGCAGTACATGTGAAAAGGATCTAGGAGTCTTGGTTGACCACAAACTTGACATGAGCCAACAGTGTGACGCGGCAGCTAAAAAATCAATGCAATTCTGGGCTGCATCAATAGGAGTATAGCATCTAGATCAAGGGAAGTAATAGTGCCACTGTATTCTGCTCTGGTCAGACCACACCTGGAGTACTGTGTCCAGTTCTGGGCACCACAATTCAAGAAGGACACTGACAAACTGGAACGTGTCCAGAGGAGGGCAACCAAAATGGTCAGAGGCCTGGAAACGATGCCTTATGAGGAACGGCTAAGGGAGCTGGGCATGTTTAGCCTGGAGAAGAGGAGGTTAAGGGGTGATATGATAGCCATGTTCAAAGATATAAAAGGATGTCACATAGAGGAGGGAGAAAGGTTGTTTTCTGCTGCTCCAGAGAAGCGGACATGGAGCAATGGATCCAAACTACAAGAAAGAATTTTCCACCTAAACATTAGGAAGAACTTCCTGACAGTAAGAGCTGTTCGACAGTGGAATTTGCTGCCAAGGAGTGTGGTGGAGTCTCCTACTTTGGAGGTCTTTAAGCAGAGGCTTGACAACCATATGTCAGGAGTGCTCTGATGGTGTTTCCTGCTTGGCAGGGGGTTGGACTCGATGGCCCTTGTGGTCTCTTCCAACTCTATGATTCTATGATTCTAACTGCATAAAAATGTTAATCTTTATCTGGAGCCCCACCCTTTCTTTCCACTGCTCAGCTGATAAGTGGAGGGCATTTTGGGGGGTATGTAAATTTGGCAGTGGGCCAGAAGTAGCCTGGAGGGCACAGACTGAACACCCCTGAAGTGAAGTGTGTGTGTGTGTTTAAGAGCATGTTTCTTGGAAACTATGCACACTGACTAGAAAATATTCACATTGGCCAGAAAATGTACAAAATTCAACTGGGATTTGCACATTCCCTGAAGTCCGCTGGAGGTTATGTATCATGACAACTGAGCATGCAAAATTCAATTGATACATGCACATATGCCAGGCCTGTTGGAAATTATGTATATTGATGGGGAAATGTGCACAATTCCCACTTTATGGACAGATTACATGCACATTTTTCATCAGTCCTAGTGAATGTGCACATCTCGTTTGAACTGGTTTTTATATACAGTGTATTAACTGTTCCCTGATGTTGGGAAAGATGGAGGGCACAAGGAGAAGGGGACGACAGAGGACGAGATGGTTGGACACTGTTCTTGAAGCTACCAGCATGAGTTTTACCAAACTGCGGGAGGCAGTGGAAGACAGGAGTGCCAGGCGTGCTCTGGTCCGTGGGGTCACGAAGAGTCGGACACGACTAAATGACTAAACAACAACAATAAAACAACATATTAACTGTTCAACTTACATTGCAGAGAGAGAGAGCATATTATATAGAGCATTCTATTGATTGTGTTCCTTTTTCTATTTCATTTTTGTATGTTACTTTATTTGGATATAAACCATTCTAACAGCTGTGCGCTGAAGTGGCACAGAAACGTAAGAAATAAAAAATGCTTAAGCTTCTAATGGGAAGTGTTTAAATACAGCCCCTCCCAAAATCTTGCAGCAATCTTCAATGAACTCCAGCTAGATCAATGATATTTTAATCATGAATCTATCTCACTTTACAACTTTGCATTATGCAACCAAACCTAAATTAATAAATCCTCAGCTCTATGGCCCTCACATTAATCCATATTGATATTTTCCATGCTTATTATTTCTGCTTTTTCTAGCACAAGATATCCAATACTTACAGCAGTGGCAATTGACAGTTACATTTGCTGTCTAATAAGATCGTGTATTGATATATGACCAGCCAACTGAATAATAAACGGATTTCTTCAGAGGATACATGGGAAGCAAGGAAGATTACTTATTTGCCTCATTTAATTCTATTGATAAAAACTGGTTAAGAAGTATACTTGAATAAAAGCTATTCTGTATGCAGGGCAAGATACAAGTTGTATGTGTAATGCCATTGGCACATCTAACCCAGTACTGCCTACTCTGGCTGGCAGCAGCTGTCCATGATCTCCAGGGTTTCAGGAGTCTTTGCTTCTTCTGCTACCTGACTGAAGATGCCAGGGAATTAACCACTGATTGTATGCTGCACCACTGAGCTGTTGCTGTTTCATTGTAAGGGCATGAGAAGAGCCCTTCTGGATCAAATCAATGACCCACCTAGACGCCCATGGGAAGCTCACAAACAAGACCAAGCGCAAAAGCACTATCCCTTCCTGTGGCTTCCAGCAACTTTATTTAAGACTAGCAGTGAGGGTTGAGTCAGCTTCTTTAAAAAGTCCTGTTGATTCATAACAAGTGAAAAGCAAAAGCAAAATTAAGTCATTGTTTCATTGTAAAACTGCTGTTTGCCTGAACCCCAGGGTATATGACAAACAGTAACAAATCATATCTGGATTCATTTAAGCTCATTCTTTCCTCTTCCCTTTTCATTATTTTCCTCATTGTTTTAAGGCTGTAACCCTCTCTGAAAGTCCACGATTTTTAGATTTCAAATGGGGCGGGTTATGTAGGGGAGGGAGATTCTTTCTGCATGTTTTAACGAATCTCTCTAGACACTGGTGGAGGAAGAGGGGTCCCCTGGCAGCGTGATCCCCAGGGTGCCATTGTGGCTGCTTGCCCCCACTGGGTGCCCCGCCCCTGCAGGTGGCGGGCCACGCCCCCAGGACGCGCACCAGCCCCATCCCCGCCTGCTCTCTGCCCCCCCCATGCCAGAGCATGGAGCTCCACCACTGTCTCTAGATCAGCCTTTCTCAACCTTGGATCCCTATCTGTTGTTGGGCTGCAACTCCTGTTATCCCTACCTATTAGGACCAGTGGTCATGGATGAAGAGAGTTGTAGTCCAATCACACCAGGGGAGCCAAGGTTGAGAAAGTCTGCTCTACAGTTAAAAAATATTCAAACCCCTAATGGCTTTGAAGCAGGAACAGAGCATCTTTAGAATCACTTACACCTAGGAGTTAAGATCGGTATCAGAGGCCCCCTGTTATGTCCCATCAGCATCAGAGGTGCAAAAGATGAGGAGGCGAAAGATACTAGGTTATCTCCATGGTGATGCCTAGATTGTGGAAAGCCCTTTCTGAAAAATAGCTGCCTTCTTTTGCTAGCTCTTTGGTGCACAGCTAGTATCTTTTTGTTCCTGTAAGCTTTTAATCGCTGAACTCTGTGGCTCTGTAATGATATTGATTTCAGGCTCTGTTTTAATTGCCATTTTACTGTTGTTGTTGTTGTTGTTGTTTTTGTTTTATCCTAGTGTTTGTCCCGAACAACATCTGAGTTTGTAGTGGTGGCCCAGGGACCACCATTCACATACTGTATAGAAGTGATCAGGTTTGGCCACGTTTCTTGATTCATTTTGATTCATTAATCAGTTTTTCTAATCAGGTCCCCAACCCATACATAGGCACAGCATAGCTCTAAGCAGCAAACATCAGAGTTCTGACATTTGTGAAGGTTGAGTAATCTGGAAGGAAATCATCTCCAGTGTTGAACAACTTCTCTGAATCCCAACTAATGCTGTAATTTGACTGATTTTATTAGCTGCAGCCTTCTCTCCACACACACAAACCCCGCCATAAAATCTCCTTGGGAGGGAGGGTACATCATCACATTGTTCCAAGAAATGCTTGCAGTTCTACTTTCAGTGCACACGGCAGCTGCTCTTGCTTGTTAAAAAGGAAATAAAATAAAATAAATTAAAGCAGTCTTTGGGTCACCTCGTAACTTCAACTACCTTTTGGGTGTGTGTAAGAATTCTCAGAATTCTTTGGGGTTTTTTGAAAGTCCATGAAGTAATGCAGGAGAAGGGCAGAACAGACTTCAAAAGGAACACATCTGAAAGTGACATGAACTGGAATTTTAATGATTTGCCCATCAGTGCTAACCATAGTTGGCCATGACATCCAAACCAACAAACTATGGTTTATGTTTGCTCTTCAAATCAGAATTGGAGGCTCACGGGGAGAATTGTTACTTGGAGGCCAATTACTTCAGCGCTTACTGGTGATAACAATGGAACTAAGTAGTGCTTATCTCATTTGTAAACTGTCCTATTAGAGCATAATTACACAACAGACTTCAACCAGTTTAGCAGTCATCCTCTTGCCAGGGGGAACAATAGGAACTGAAGATCTGCGAAGGGGTAGGGGGCTAGTGATTTTCAACAAGTAATTCTCAACATCTTTTGCAAACTCAGTTCCCTGGAAGCCATGAAAGTTAAACGTATATAAACAATATAGATATATACATAGTGTGAATAGGTCACTAAAAATTAAATTCTGTTAATTTGAAGAGACCTTAACTTCAAGTATATTTACAACCATAGTTGTAATGGATAAAGGCTACATGATATACAGGCATTTATTGTAAACCAGAAAACTCTCAATCTTATAGGATGCAAGCTCATTTTTCTAATAAATATTTTTTTGAAGAAATTGTTCCTATTATTGGGCAGAAAGCATCATGGGAGACAGAAGTATTCCAACACAGGTGAAACATTTAGCAGACTCTAGAAAGTAGTAGTTTGCAAAGTGCTGTCTAAGGTCAAGCATTGGATTTAATCAAATTAATTTTGCAGCAGGAGGTTTAGCCGCAGTTGTAAGACAGAGCAGTCATATCAGGTAAGGAATGCTAAAAAAATAAAATAAAAGCAGCAATATGTCTTCAGCATAAAGTGAAATATATTGCTCACAACCATATTCATCTTTAAGGGAATTATGAAAAGCTTTAGGAAGTATTATTTTTAAGTGCACCTTCCAATGTCACTGGGTGGTAATGCAAAGCAGTTTGTGATGTAGCTTAGTCTGAGTGCAATCTCTGGTAACAGTTTAAGGTGATTATATCGGTGATATGCTGATGCAGCTAACATGAAAGGCTCAGAACTTTGGCTCTGTATTTCTATTTAGAAGTTTGTCTTATGTTGGTCTAAGTTGACTGTGGCCTGTTTCAGGCTTCCTTGAAGTTAATGGCACCTTGCCTTTGGTGTCAGAGAGCACTAGGAGGCAGGACTAGAACTCTGACATTTGCTTTGCTATTTCTAGCCATGGGACTTGGAAGACAATTATGTGTTGGTGACCTTTTCATCTGCAGTGATAAACAATCAAAGGCTTGAGATGAGAATAGACTAGAGCCTAGCAGAATACTGGCTATTTCAGAACAAGATACGAACTTTACTTTTCCTTCCATCTCCTTGCCATCTGTACCTTTCCTTTCTGCTCATCCTCTCTTACCTGGATTTGCTTCACCTGTCTTCTCTGGATTGTTTTCCTAATTCTGTTTGGCCACTCCCTCTTCAAACTTTTCTTTCATGGCCCCCCTCCATCTGGTCCACATCTCCCTAACTACCCACTTCTAGGGCCTTGTTCATTTGCCTCCCTGCCTGCACTGTCTGCTGAGCAGCCCGGCACGGCAGCTAAACCAAGAATGCAACACTTAAAAACCAATGGACAAACAACTGGGACTATCCCTAGTAAGCAAAAACTGTTTGAGCATTTGTGATATACAGTGGTACCTCTGGATGCGAACGGGATCCATTCCAGAGCCCGTTCGCATCCTGAGCAGAATGCAACTCGTGTCTGCGTGTGCGCGGGTCGCGATTCGCTGCTACTGTTCATGCGCGTGATGTCATTTTGAGCATCTGCACGTGCGCGAGCGGCGAAACCCGGAAGTAACCTGTTCTGTTACTTCCGGGTTGCCATGGAACGCAACCTGAAAACGCTCAGCCTAAAGCATATTTAACCCGAGGTATGACTGTATGTGTTATGGTATGTATTTGAAAGAGTGATGAAGGTATGAATGGATTATCTGTACATAAGAATGTACAGATATATTTAATAGCAGCATAGAATTGTAGAGCTGGAAGTAACCCTGAGGACCATCTAGTCCATGGGTAGGTAACCCAAGGCCTGGGGACAGGATGCGGCCCAATCGCCTTCTCAATCCGGCTCGCGGGAATCAGCGTGTTTTTACATGAGTAGAATGTGTCCTTTTATTTAAAATGTATCTCTGGGTTATTTGTGGGGCCTGTCTGGTGTTTTTACATGAGCAGAATGTGTGCTTTTATTTAAAAATGCATCTCTGGGTTATTTGTGGGGCATAGGAATTTGTTCATTCCCCCTCCTCCCAAAAAAATGTAGCCCGGCCCACCACATGGTCTGAGGGACGGTGGACTGGCTCACAGCTGAAAAAGGTTGCTGACCCCTGATCTAGTCCAATGCAACTGTCCCAGATGGGGATCGAACCTGTGACCACATGGCTCTAATCAACTGCATACCCTCCAACATTTCTCCAATGAAAATAGGGACATCCCATTCCATAATAATAGTTTTACTATTTACACCCCACACATCTTACTGGGTTGCCCCAGCCACTCTGGGCAGCTTCCAACATATATAAAACATTAAACATTAAAAAAATCTTCCCTATACAGGATTGCCTTCAGACAGCTCAGGAGTCGAATAACTCCATACCCTCCAACATTTTTCCAATGAAAATAAGGACATCCTACCATACCCTCCAACATTTCTCCAATGAAAATAGGGATGTCCTAAGGAAAAGCAGGACATTCTGGGATCAAATCAGAAATCAAATCAAATCAGAAATCGGGGTGGCTTTTCTAAATCAGGGAGAAGCCACCCCTGCAGCTGAGCTCTCTCCTCTTTGTCCAAGTTAATGCAGATTTTTATTCTTATGAGTGTTAAAGTCATGCCTAATTTAACAACTAAATGTACATGGTGTATTTAAACACAATAATTTTTGTTTTAACTTTTTCTTCAGCTGAAATGACTTCCTAATTGTGTTTTTTAATTTTATTGCTTGTTTACCTTTCCAGACACCTAAGGCAGTCACAATCAGATTGAAATTATTATTTGCCATTGTGAAGCTGAAATTTTTGTTTCAACTAGGGTAGATTAAGAATGGATTATTTGTTTTTGCTCTTCAGTTTTCAAAAGACAGCTTCAGCGTCAAAAGTTTAATAAAAGAATTCAGCATTAAAATCATACCTAGTTTCCATATAAAAAACAGAAATGTTGACATGTACAGGAAAAATAACAGTTGTTGGAAATTATTATTTTAGCTTATAGCACAAAAAGTTATCTTAATATTTAGAATTTATATAATGAATTTCAGGTGTTCAGTGTGAATAAACTATAGTTTCTCAGTGATTCATGAGAACCTTGTAAGAAAGGCCAATATACAAAGAGCGTGCTAGATGCTGTGAATCTAATTTTAAATATTTTTTACATAATTATATTAATTTTTCAATTAATAAACATATATTTGTGCATTTTTTATTTTTACCTGAAGGGATGAAAACACATTTAGAAGCTCATTTTCAGCATAAATGTTCCTCAAAACCTTGCACATGCATATATTAAGCTTGATTTATATGAGTGTTCTTTTTGTCAGATAGTTTGTGAAGAGGAAAAAAATAATCCAATAAGAATACAGAAACTGCCCCATATGATTTCAGAATTTATATAGATTCATATAATGAATGTTGATAGTGGCAAGCTAGTGAATGACCCTCAAGTTAAATGCTTCTCTCAAGAAAAAAAAATTGAGTAGCAGATAAATTTGATGAGGATCATAACCTATTCATAGATAATTTATACCAGAATGAAAGCTTTTAAATAAACTATGCACAACAAATAACTTGAGTCTCTGGGATCTGTGTGTGCTTAAAAGTGGTGAGTTCTAGATTTTACTATATTGTGCAGCATTCTAGATGACTAATAAAATGCCTATTATCTGAATGGGTGAACTGTGCACAGGGGCAAGTATTTATATTGCTGGGTCTCTCTCTGTGCTCTGTTGCAAAGTTTAAAGTAGGGAAATGAAATGGACAACCTACTGTTTCTTCTTGTTCAGTTGGCAACTATTGGTTTCTCTCTGCGTTCACCTGCAGTTTCTTCTGCCCCCTGTCCTTGTAGAGGGAGAAACCTGGACTTGCACCATCCATTAATCAGAAGCCTCGTCAGCCAGCCCCTAAATCCACCTGTGGCCTTGTGCAGGCTTAGATTGTGAGGCTTTGGCCAGTGGCTTTGTGAGGCTTCGCTTTTTGAATTCTGTGCAAAGTACTCTGATTCTTTGAAATGCTAGAGAAATAAACACTGGGTTCCTTTAACACTTACTGGGGAAAAGGGTATAATACTGTAAGTAAACCTTCCCCAGTATATTCCTCATCCCCGCTCAATGAAGGGCTTCTCAAAAGTATGCTGTGCATGGTGGAACTGTCCCCTTGTCTCACTAAAACTATTAGAATAGAATCGTTAGTGAATTTACAAGGTACAAGCATAAAGCCTCTTTGTTAAAAGAGTCATCCAATGAAATGAAATGAAAAAAAGCAGGGTAGTAGAATTTTCTTTTCTTAATTGCAGTGCAATAAATTCATATAAATTAGTACATAGTACATAGACAAATCTATCTACGAAGGCATGGTCTTTTGAATTATTACTTCACATGTTTCAAGGTGGAGCAGGTTTCAGAGAGAAACTTTTGTGAGACTGCCTTAAAAGGGGGGGGGGAATTGAGGGCTCTGATAATTCTGCCACTCAAAATAAGGACATTTTCACACAACATAAGTGCATCTTATTCTTGTTTACAGAAGCTCAGAAGTTTATGAAGTTGACATCATTGTTTGATTTATTGCCCAAACTGGGGAAAGTCATAACAAGGATTGCAGACAATCTTCAGCACTCTTTATTAGAGACAGTGTTTTTCCCCTTGGGGGGTATGCATACACCTAAACATTTTGTGAATCTTTGTACTTTTGTCCATTTACTGTATTTATTTCCCTCAATTTGAACTATAAAATAGTGATTTTCTTCAGTCAAAATGAGAGTACCCCTAAATATTTGGGGGGGGGAGGGGAAGCACTGACTAGAGAGTAAGCTCTCCTGGATAGTGCTCTTACTACTCTATTTGCATGCTAAGCAACACTCAGGAAAAAAGTATAATGGAAAACTTTCCAGGAAGTATGTTTTAGACTTGGGTTGTCAAAGTGCCTTTAAGCATTTCTGGCTCTGCGTTGTGAATGCAGTCCCTACATTGGCTGCAATGGTTCTTTCCCGCTTTCTCTGTCCCGAATCAACATTCCCACGTGAACACCAACAGCATGACTCCAAAGAGCTCCTCACTATATTGAGGGAAAGTACCCTTCTATTATCAGGATATGTACCTATTTAACTTCCGTGAGGGGGGGGGCAAGGTCCTATAGTTCTAACGGGTACCAGTTGCTGCTGTTTTGAGGGCGGGGGCTATGCATATATAGTAAAAAAAAAAGAAACAAAACACACACCCAAACACTGAGGGCAACAGGAGGAGGAAGTGAGGGTGCTTTGCCAACTCTGAGGGGAAGCCTCTTTCCTTATAAGCGGGGTCTCGTGCGCATTTGGCGGACAAAACTCCCCCATGCCAAGCGCCCCTCCCCCCCCCACTAAACCGGCTACTAGGCTAGTAGTACTAGCCACGACGGCTAGACCCCAACCTCCTCCAGCACCCGAAAGCAGCGTTTGCCACTGAAATGCCATCTGGGGCAGGGCAGCGGGAGAAAGAAAGAGAGAAGGGGGGGGGGCGGGCGGTCGCCAGTTGCCCTCGTGTCCTGCCGGCGGTTGTGCCCCTGTGGGAAACAGGATGCTGGGCTAGATAGGCCTCGGGGCTCCCCTCGCGCGCTCTCCAGCCAACCCCCCACCCCCACCCCACCCCTCGCGCAGCCGGTCAGTCTGAGGGGAGCGCTGCTCTGAGAGCGACACCGGCGGCAGCATCTGCACAGGGAAAGACGCCACAGAGAGAGAGAGAGAGAGAGAGGCGGGCGAGGAGGGGGGGGGCGGGAGACCGCGCTCCCTCCTTTTCCCTCCTCTCCCCCACCTCCCCAATCTCTCTTCTCCTTCCGTCCTGCCTTTCTTCCCTCTCTTCTCTGCCTCCCCCCCCACTACCACAGTTCTTTCTGTTCTTCTCCCTCATTCACTTAACGTCCCCCCCCCCGCACAATATACCGGACTCGCCAAATCTCCCTTTCTTTCTGTCTTTCCACCCCCCCTTTCCCCTCACGCGCACAAGCGCGCGCGCAGGCACCACACACACACACGTGCGCGCGCGCGCGCCTGCCTAGCTCGGGCTCTAGCCTCCCTCTCCGCTTCTCTTTTTTTCCTGTCATCTCCCATCAGCTCCTGTCTCTTATGAACCCGGCACGTTGACTTGCTTCGCTCTCTCCCTTCTCTCTCTCTCTCCTCTCTCTCTCTCTCTCTCTTTCTCTTTCGCCCTCTTCCACCCCGCTCACACCTTCCTCCCCTCTTCCCTCCCCGCCCCGCACCTACTTACCTTACACCCCCCTTTTCACACTCTCAGTGCACCTGAAACAAGAACAGCGGCGGCGGCGGCGGCGGCAACAACAACAACAACAGCCGCCAACCACCAGCACCAATACCGGCGAGCAGCATGTCCCGAAGGAAACAGAGCAAGCCCAGGCAGATTAAACGTAAGTTTCCCTCAAGAGTGCAGGGCGGCGGGCGGGCGGGGGGGCAGACGGACGGAAAGGCTTCTCCCCAAAGGGTGCTGCTGTGTATGCGCGTGTGTGTGTTTTAGCAAAATGAACCGAGAAATTAATAACTTCGGGATTGGGGGGGGGGGAACCAGGTCGAGGAGAAGTGGCAGCGCCCTGCGGTTGAGTTTCGGACGGCGCCTACTTGTGTTTTCGAGGGCTGGGGGGGGGGTTGCCGCCTTTAAAACAATAAAAAAGAGCTCTGCTTTTGGACTCCTTAGCCATGATGGAGGTTTTCCCTGCAGAAAAGTTGGCGTTGAACTTAGCGCGGAAGGAGTTGTTGGGCGGGGAAGGGGAGAGGGGGAGAGAGAGAGAGAGAGGAAAGGGGCTTTGCTTTTCTCTCTCTTTCAGGTAACTTGTTTCCTTTCGCTCTCTCGAAGAGGAAGTGGCGCTGGCCGGGCATGCCTCTCTCTGGCAACCGCGCTTGAGCCTGCAGGCGGTGCTGGAGGCAGAACTTTGGAGGGGCAGAGCGGAGAGAACCGCGGTGGCGGAGCGCGTGCAGAGTTCCAAGCCCCTAGAAAAACAAAAGGGGGGAGGGAGCCGATTTGCGGGAGCTCTTCTGCTTACTGCGGAGGCCACAAACTTCGCGTGCGGTTTCTCTGGGGGATTTTTGCAGTCTCCAGCTGGAGGAGAGAAAAAGCAACAACCAGCCGCCCGTCTCTTGCAAACAAACAGAATTCTAGAAATCCGTTTCTTTTCAAAGAGACGAAACGGTGCAAACTCTTTCCAGGGAAGCGGTGGCTTCTAAACGCTGGCAGGCAAAGCTATCCCATGCTCGGATCTTTAGGAATCGCCCAGTACAAATGGGAGTTTTTATTAGAAAAGAAGTGTATTGAGAAGGTGGAGCTGGTGGTTGAATAATTCTGCTCTTTGTAACACTGTAACACCCCTTCCCCGAAATCTCCAACAAAATCAGACACATTCCCTTGTGATCTCAACTTCCTAAACTTTTCTGAGCTTTGAGATTTTTTCTTCTTCCTTATGCTGTACAAGGCAGTTGGTCGCCACTGGTTGTTTCCAGAGGATAAGAGATTCAGTGTAAAAAACAGCGGTGGTATCCTAATAGGTTTGCATAGACTAGCCTGTTCCCCAAGCGCCTTTCAAAACGCAATGTCATGTGACTTGTCCAGACTCTTTAAATAGCTGTCCTTTTTTTGCTTCCAGGTTTCAAAATGCATGTAATAATAGAACTGTAGTTCCTTTTTCTTTGTGTTCAGAACATAACTTAATTGATTCAGCAAAGAAGATAATAGGTTTCTGGTTTAAACATGGCTCCTAAATATTTGGGCTGTAGTTGCAGAAAGAATTTTCCCCGCCCCCCCCCGCCCCAAGTTTCTGATACAGTATTTGGCAAATACTACTTTGACAAACTTCATTCACAGTCATACATTGTTGTGACACTCACTTCTGTATCTTTTTAAGTACATTTTTAAATTCACTTTTAAATAATCATTGTACATTTTAAATGACATGGTTTAGATGCTTAACATTTCTGTGCGAACGAACATTTCAATCTTCTATGAGATGTAAAAGCTGTTTGCTTTACAGGGCATAGCTGAGAACATTAGCTAGAAGGGTTTCCTATTGCATGATGTGATTGGTGACTTGATTGTTAATAAATAATTAACATTAATTGATTGCATGATGCAGAGACCATCTCAACTTATTTTTTCATACTTCGTTATCTTCTGATTTAACTGTTAAAT
>NC_138766.1:72878864-72915756 GCF_965113315.1 Podarcis vaucheri
TTTAGCTTCTGATTTTAGCACCATTATTATTTCAAATGCTGTAATAGCTAGTATTTTTGTGGCTATAAAGTTGATTTGCCCAGTATGTTGCAATTCTGTTTTTACGTTCTTGCCTTCTAGTGGAGGTATTTAGAAATGTCTTACATGTGAAGCAGATGTTATTGCTATATATGTTGAAGAAAGACAACTATTTCTGAAACAGTATATTATATCCTCATTGAGATAACATTACAGAAGAAATTAAACAACTTTTTGGCGGTTGTCACAATTGAACAAATGAGTAATCTGGGAAAGATGTTAAATTTGACTTCCAGGTGGATATTGAATATGTGCACATCTTTTTTGTTTAGGTAGCTGTAAGTTTGTGAAAAAGTTATGAGATACTTGGCTCATAACAGAAACAAGTGTATTAGGTATGTTTAATAGAAGCACACATGCATTTATATCCAAGTACAATACTCATATGTACAATACCCATACATACATATTTAAACTGAGAAGAATTTCAAGATGGGAATCTACCTTTAAAGGGGCATTATAAAAGAGATTAGAGATTATTACATAGACATATTTAATAAGTAAAGCACATTTTTGTCAACTAATGGTGGACTCTATGTTGACCTTTACATTTCACTGTATGCCACTTAACGCAGTGCACCTGGAAGATTCTCACTAACCAGAGCTGCCCATATGTGTTTGAACCATGTATGGTGATTTTGGCTTTTGGAAAAGCAAGTACTTAATTTTGTGAAAGTAGGTAATCTTTACATTGCAAGATATATGCAGAAGATGAAAGACATATGGTTCAATACATGCATTATCGAAATATATATATATCGTGAGACATGATTCAGCTGTGAGGGAAATTAATGCAATTAGGTAATTTGCTTCTAATTTTTAGTCTGTGCTAATTCATAGTTTTGTTAGATATGCAATACCTCATGCAGAGATTCATACAGGTTTCAGGGTAATGAAGTGAGAAGAAAAGGAAGCCATTTATCTGTGGTACCAATTATTTTTGTGAACTTACAAAAATTGCAGTTAGAATACCATTAAGAAAACTTACTTTAAAAAAAAATGAACAAATAATTCCATAGATTCAAATCAATTCCTTTAAACTGATATTATTGCACACCGGTAAGCCAAAATTAAGCACTTGAAAGTCTAATTTCATTCAGTTATGCACATGGTTACATTTGTCCTGTTGAAATAAATGAGGTTAAAAGTGCTTAACTTTTGACTAGATTGCACCTGCTATTTTGTCATAAGAAAGTTTTTTTTTTGTTGTTTGTTTTTAAATAAGAAGCATTAAGTTTTCCAAACAATGGACCTGCTTTTTCCCGTTAGTGGAGAAAGAGAATGTTTTAATACGTTTTTTTCAGACAGGTCTGATAATCTGAATTAGTTTTGGAAAAGTAAACATAGATTCATTTTTTATTTTAAATATATAGCTATCTGAGCAATGCTATTCCGTCATGAATAAATGAAGCTGGTATTAATTTCTTATTTGGATGATACACATTGGGATAACTCATTTGGATGAGTTCCATGCTGAGGTTTTCATATGAGAAACTGAATTTGGCCTTCTGGAAAATGGACAATACATTTTAATCCAGTATAGGATGCCTTTAAACAAACAATTAACCTGCTTGGTCCCTGTCTTTTAAAAAAAACTTCAGTGATGCGGTGCTGAAATTAGATTCAGAAAAGGAATGAATTGGGGTCTATATTCTTTAAACAGCTTCTTCTCCCTGTATAGAAGCTTATTTTTGTTTATGGTTGTAAGGAAAGGGATGCAATTAAATGAACACACTTGAATGTGGAAATGTCATACCTGAAACAGAGACATGGGCTCTTTAAAGGTATTAGCATAAATCTAGCACATTTGTTTATTATGTTTCAAAATCAGTCACTGGTATCTCTGCCACAGGTAACAATTGACTTTTCAGGCTTCAAGTTAATAGCCTTGTCTCTTGCTTGTAAGGATCAATATTAGTATTAATTAATCACCATTATCAGTCCTAGGATCTGGTTCTATTTGTTGTTACATCAGCAAATATCAATATAGAAAGTAGACTCTCTGATCGTCATGGCAACTTCATCTCTTGGGTCAAAGAAAGTTTATCTTATCTGTGCATGGAGAGTGGCAAACTGTTTAGGGATCTAGTTTGAACTCTAAGAACATTGATTTAGTTTTTGTTTGTGAATAGAGGCTGAATTTCAATCACAAGGGATAGGAAAGATTTAAATATTAATGCCCAGAGGTATGTCCAAGAGGGTGTCATGCTATTACTGTCAGATTGTCTTTCTGAGATGACACAAAGGGGGAAGGAGAGAGAATTGTGTCATTTGGATTATTTCAGGCACAGTAATATGTGCATTTGACAAACATGTCTAGAATGAAAGTGTGCTAATTCCGTTGTTTTTGTAGAGCAGTATTATTTTACCTTGAAAGTCTGCATTTGGTTTTGAGGCATACTGTACTGATGTATAGAGGTGACAGTGTTGGGTGGAGTAGGAAGGTATTTTGTTAGGCACTGCCAGGTAGAATTCATTAAAAAAGAAAAAAAATGAGAAGGCGACAAATCAGTTTTCCTGATACTTGTGGAATAATGACAAGCAAACAGAAACTAGAGGCAATCTGAATAATACAGCCTAATCAGTTAGATGTACCCTTGGAGATTGCTGAACTGATAAAAGTATTTCATGAGCCTGTAAAAACGAAATATGAATTCCACTTTGTTGCTATTCACCTTAATAAAATATTGATGTATAGCTCTGTTGAAAATCTCTCCAGGGCATTGGTGTTCATATATACAGCACTTTGTTGAAATATTGACATACAAACACATCACTTTGTTGAGACGTACAGCTCAATCTTTAGGAAGCTCTGAACATCAGCCAGCCCTAATATGTGTAGTCTTGTTTAGAAGTGCATGTAGAATTCCCACACTCATTTATCCTTCCTTGTGTGTTTCCTTCTGCAATAGCCTTGTTAAAAACATTATTCAGGTAGAAGGTATAAGTAGTGCTGTTACTTGTAATAGCTTCTCATCCACAAAACCACCCATTTTGGGACTAATGGATACAGTATATATAAAATATAACATCGATGGAAGTATGCATGGTGCTTATAAGTGGCAAATGACTCAGTTCTTGGTATTGACATCTTTTCATTGATTTCTTAGTTTTATCTAATGCCTTGAAAAGGTATTGCCATCGTGAGTTGGTAACAGCTGTGGATGGCTGTCACCAATTTAATTCCCCTCCCCCCATACTGAATTTAATCTGTTTAGAAGTAAACATACAGTTGCAACGTTCAGTTCTACCTACACATGTTTGAACAAATTCAAGAAGTGATATATAAAATTGATTGGGGGGGGGCATCCATTTTCAGTCTTCTGTTCTAGTGGTGAACCCTCCAGTGTTGCAGCCGATACAACATTACTATGTTGAGGAATAGGAAAGGAAAAGATATATTTCTTTGAGGTTAGGATTGTATTAATACAGTATTCTGTTACTTTGCAGTGTGCTTGAATATTTCTGATTACTCAGATGAGTTTTTCTCTCAATCCATTCTTAAGGGTCTCAGAAAGTAATCACTGTATTAGGAAACAAAAACTTAAGAATACATACAAAATAAAAACTCTTAACCTGAGTCTTGTATTGCATTAGGAAGAAGAAGCTTGGGCTCAAGCTTTAGCAAACCGTCAGAAGGACATTCAATCACAGTGAAGAAGTTACTGGTAGAGGCCTTCTATTTGTCCTTGCCATTGAAACTTGATTGCATCTAAGATTGCATATAGGGAAAGATGCATCCACTAGCCATTTTAGGCCCAAGTTGTTTAGAGCTTGGTAGGAAAATGAAAAGTATATATTTAATTGACTCCTGTGTTTCAAAATATCGCTGAATAGTTGTTGTTTTTACTTCATTTGCATTGTGCAGTAACCACAGACTTTATATTGGGACTTTTTATCTTGCATCCAATGTGCTTTCTTATTTTAACACAAAGAAATATTACATTGATTATTATGTTTACATGGTGAATAAGATTAGTTATGGGTTATTCAGAATACTACAGGTGTATAGCAGCAAGCGGTTTGGGTTTCCCATCCGAAATTCTTCCTGTATGTTATGTGGAACAATTGCATTGATGAGTAATAGTAATTGTGTTTTTTCAGCCAGTAGTCTGTGTTTTAAGCTTTTGGAGGCTATGATTAACTGATAATAAGTTGTGTCACAGGTTGTTTTGAGTTAGTATTTGTACTGGAAATACAGAAGAGGAGATAGAACAGTTAAAAGGTTTTATTCTTATTCGACATTTGAAGTTTTCCCTCATATTATATCATTTTATTCTAACTAAATTTTGTTGTACTAATATAATTTGAAATATACTATTTAGTGGTTTTCTCCAAAAAAATATTTCTTGTTAACAGTAATACTTAGATGCTTGCCTTTATTGGATTTGATACATTCGGGATGCACCTTTTGTGTCTTTGACTATATAGCCAGTTGAGTATATCTTCATGTGAAAGTAAGCATATGTGTTCCAGTTTGGGAATGAACACTGAATCACCCAGAAAGTTAAAAAGCTGGGTAAAGCTGGGTACTTAAAACAACTTTTTGAATACAGTTCTACTATATACAGACTGTTTCCAGTGACAATATTCTACCTCAGTCTAGTTTATGTGCTTGCATCCTATTGTATAATATGACGTATCTATGTGATGAAAGGATAGGAATTCATTTTACTTATTAAACTTAATATTACCAATGAACTAACAAACATCATTCTTATATCTGATTAGTGTTAATTACAGCAGAGGAAAGGTTATTTAAAGATTGTTGTTTACAGTTAATGGATCAATTCAAAATACGTTTGTTTATCCTCTCCTAAACATATGACTACATTTGACCTTTTATTGGGTTTACTTTATTTATTTTGCTTTTCAGATTTTATTTTTATAATCCTCCATCTCTGAAATAGATCTTTTCTCTGAAACATCTTTAGATTCTTACATCTTACAAACAGTATTTTCAGTAGTCTTCCAGAACTGGTCATACATTTTCGGGGCCTGGGCTTGTACCACAATGCTTATTGGTTCTAATATGGAAAATATGAATCCAAAATTTAGTGATCGTGGTATTCTTGAAGCTTTTACTTTTCCAGCCTTCTGATTTTGTATAAAATGTCCTACTTTGAAATTGGATAGAAATTAATATGCGTAATTTTACTTTAGAAAAGCAGTAATCCCAGTTGTTTTTAAATTGAAATACTTAAACTGGTTTTGAACCAGCAACCTTTTACTTTACTTAACATCAGACTCTTAGAGTGCAATTATTTGCATTGTATTTAGAAGTAAGCCCCACTGGGCTACATGGGGTTTACTTCCAGGTAAGTGTGTACAGTACAGGATTACTGCCTTAATTGTAGTAAAACTGGGCACAATCATTGCTCATGTCAACATTCTGTTTCATGCACTGCAACAGTAATTATAAAGGTCAGAATTAATAATGAGAATATGTAGCACAAACCTTGATTTTGTAAATATATATATTTATGATTTTATTTCAGGTAACTTTTCATTATGTGCCATATAGAGATATGGAGCACATTGAATAATAAATCTAGGAAGACTTTAAGCTGGTTGTTAAAGGAATCCACAATTGCAAGGGAATATAATTAAAAATGTTTTGATATAGCAGAGAGGTAATTTTTAAAACCAGATTTCTAAAAATGCATGTGCACTGTTAGAAGAATGGACATCTTGGACAAACAAATGCATATTTTGCCATCAAGTTCTTTTAAGCTTCTGAAGTCAGGCCTACAACTGGGTCAGATGATAAGATGAGCACAACAGCAAAAACGAAGAGCACCTCTGATAAAAACTGATTGATTGATGTCTGGCTTCCCTACCATCGCAAGCAGTTGACAGTTAGTTTAGGATCAGATGATTTGGCTTTTGCGATAGATGATGGGGTCTGTTAGGGAAGTCTGAAGGACGTAAAGGTCGTTTTCTGTGTAGTGTCAGGGAATACTGGGTTCCCACAAGGTGGGGCATTGGATTACATTTTTCTTTATCTTGTGCCTTAACTTTTCAAGGTCTGCTAAAATAAAACAATCAAAAAGAAAAGTTCAGAGAAATTTACAATACAGTACCATGCATGTCTACTCAGAATTAAGTTTCATTGAATTCAATGGGACTTACTTCCAGGTAACTGCGTATTGCAGCCCTAATTGTAATCATAGCATCTGTACTTGCATAATAAAGTTAAATTCAAACCAGATATTCTGCAAGAATATTATAGAGTGACCCTTAGCTTTTGACAGCTTCACACGTAATTGGCCCGAGCATTAAAAAAAAAATCTAAGTAGTGTTTAACTGTTATATTTTACAAATTCCAAACACACACACCCCTAATATACTTAACAATTGGCTATTATTATTAAGGTACAGCTTTTATACCAACATTAACTCACTTACTAGAAAATAAATCTCACTGAGACATATTTATATTCAAGGACAACAAACTGAAGAACTAGAACATAATGCTGTTCAGCCCAAAAGATTTTCAGGACAGTTACAAAAAAAAATATGCTGCAACTGTCATAGAACTGGAATGTAGACAGCTGGGATTTGAATTTAGATTTTGGACAGTTTTATACTCAGTGGAAATCCATTATGATGTATCTCTTTACTCTGAGTTTCAAGGGTCAAATCTCCAAAGGACAGTTGAGTTTTAGCTAATGCTGTTGGCTTAATATCGGTAAGATGATTTTTTTCAAGGTGCTGTATTGCTGATAATATTGAATGCAGTCTGAAACAGCCTGTAGATTAATTTGGATGGCAGCAGTGTATGTTCTTCTCAGTGATTTGTTGCACCTCACAAAACAATGCTTTCTTAATGTCTAAACTACAGAATAAATTTATTTTTAAAAGCTGGTTTTAAGCAGATTCTTACAATTACTGTTATCCATATGGCTCCTATCTAATGATGTGCGCTTCCATAATCAGAAACATGAAATTCAGGTCTGTAAGAATATGACACAGCAGATTTTAGGAAAGCCCCCACCCTTCAATACAAGATTGTATTTATTGTGTCAGATACTTTGTCAACGGTATGAATAATCTATTTAGCATTTAGGTTTCAATGTCTGTCTTTGTAAAATTTGGTTATTACTTCTGCACTAAAAGTTTTTGGCCACAAGCAACTGTTACATGTTTGCAAAGTAAATGATATTTGACAAAGGTATGTGCTTTTATTTGATAAACTATATTCCATGTTGTAAGATGAAGGAAAATACACTAACATCATTTTTGTAGGTAGCTTCACTTTTGGTTATATACTAGCTCCTCATCTTATTCAACTCATTTAATAGATTTTCACACCTCTCTCTTCCTCTCACAAGTCTTTCTTTTGGCAGATTTTTTAAAATGGAAGTAAGAAAAATAGCTTGATAACTCAGTCTGTTCTAGAGTGCCACACCTCTTATTAGGTAATTGAGAACCATCTAATTATACCCAGAAGAAAATCAGGAGTGATGAATCAAAGAAAGAAAAGAAAAAGTAATGTAGCCAAAATTATCAGGATCAGCTATATTTATAAATGGAAAGTAACAATCAGCTACTTAGATGAACTAGACTGTGTAATTTTATGATTAGCCCTGCAGTGTAGAAAATCTCATTAAAGTGGGAGTATTTGTTGGGGATGTTCTGGCTGGAGTGATTAGCAGTAACAGAAAATGTTACTGGTAAGGAAAAAAGAACACTGAAGCTCAAGTTTGAAAAGCATATTTAGCACACACATTCACAGTATGGCAGACATGTAAAACATTCTTTTTCTAGCTAGGAAATTCTGTTTATCCAGTAGTGGTCAGCTATTGGCAGATTGTTTTTAGAAGTTATAGGAACAAAAATAGAGAGGGAAATATTGCATTGAATATCTATGCTGTTTCATAATAGTGTAACTCTACTTTAGTAGAGTTTGGCATTATTGTATTTAATGGCATTATTGTAAAAGTATTAACATTTAGGTTAAAAAAATGGATCGGTTACTTACAGATAGTTCTTAAATATGTTTATTCAGTATTATTCTTCACTGAGTTCAGTGAGACTGAATTCCTCATAAGTATCTTTAGGATTTCAGTCCTTCAGTTGTTTGTGTACCAGTTGGTCACAAATATTTGGTGTAAAAAATAATTTTAAAATGTTATACCTAGGACTTTGTTTTTCAGATGCTATTTGGCCATTAACTGACTGAATACATTTGTTTGTAAAAGCTTAATATGTCAAAACGCTTTTCAGTCTCTGTAGTTTGATGATCTAACCATTACACCTTGCTTTTTGTGAGGAAGCTTTTTAACAGTATCTTGAAAATAACTTTGAAAATAACTTTCAGGATAAATATTTTTAGCATTTGAAGACTTCTGTCTGTGGTGGACATAAATTCCTTTTTCAACAAAACTTTATCTTACAGATAACATAAATGTATTTTATTCCCCATTTTAACCATTATTTTAATATTGAAACCCCCATTTCTAATTATTTGGTAAAGATCCTAACCTATAGAAACTAAAATCATGTAGCCATTCACTGAAATCACAGTTGCCTTTCTGATTTATTTATGCAAGAAACACAAAAGGGAATTGGAGAAAATATGATAATAAAAAGGTTAACATTTTATACAACCATTTTAGACATATAGAAGGAGTAGGAAGTGCTGCAGTTTCCTTTTTAGAGTACCTTGAGTACCTAGGTTCAGATATAAGCGAGAGAGGGTGATGATGCTTAAATGCTGGGACCATCTTTCAAGACACTGGTAAAAATCAATTTTAAGTGGTGTATATGAACCTTTGAGAACTCTGTATGTGGCCCCAGTTGATATACTGAAGTGAATAAGTTAAAGCCCAGAAAGAAATCTAGACATCTACTTTATCCACATTGTAGTACTTTCACACTTTCATGGTAAAGGATTCAATACAGTTTAAATTTTAAGAAAACATCCTTTCAGTGTGCAGTAAAATAGCCTGCCTATAGCAAACAACTTTATTTACTTTTTTTTTTTTGGCTAAAAGATCTGTAGAAGTCCTTCACCAAAGATTAGGATCTTCATTTTAAAATCATAAGTAGATGGATGCTGCTTTCTACAGAGGTAGCTCTGTAGTTTCAACATGTGTGTTGCTTGTTTTATTAACCTCCTACTAGCAGTATGGAGTTTTGTCTTGGAAATATGCTCTGTGTCTTAGATTTCAATGTCATGCTAATATAGGCACCATGTTGCAGAAAGAAGCTTATCTATCCTATGCTGTTATCCTAAGTTCTGAATTCTGAGCTGCTTCCTGCACCAAAAACAGTTCATCTTTCATATCAGATGTTTTACATTCTGAATGATTTTAAGAATGCCGTCAGTTTTTAAATCCAGACTTCTATCCAGATTTTTCTGTTGGTTTCTTTTTTTATATAAAACTAGCCCATCACCAAGTGCATTGCCCTTATTATCATCTTATTAAGAATACTATAGCCTTGAATTACTTCCAATATTTTATTTTTAATGTAATTGCCTTATAATATACACTATCATTAATCCTGGGGCAAGTTGTGGAGAGGGTTGTGGCAAGGCAGCGAGAGGCATTATTGGATTACATGGATTATCTAGAGACATTTCTGTCTGGGTTCAGATCTGGCTTTAGGACCAAGATGGCCTTGGTCACACTGATGGATCACCTTGATCAAGAGCAAGAAGAGGGGTATGTGACCTTGTTTTCCGACTATGGTCCCGATATATTTCTACTGTTGTTAATTGCCATGTGTATGACAAGGCTCTGCTTTCTTGCTTGCTTCTTCCTTTGGAAGGGCAAAATAGAAAATGAAGGAAGGAAGGAATAAAATATTTATTTTTGTAGTCTGTGCTATTCTGAATGCACAAGCTAGGTCACATCAGTATAACATCAGGTGATTGACTAGAGCATGGTAAAGCCCACATGTCGGACTTGGCTGATGGAGGAGATAAAGTTCTTGCCTGCCAGCTGGATGCAGTTCCCCACCCCTGATCTGGAGTAAATGCAAATACTGGGTTTTAGAAGAGCTCAAGAAGTAACAAGAATACAAGACAACAATCATGCGGTGTTATCGCAGAAGTGGGGCAGAATACAGAGAGTTGCATGTCTGTTAGTAATGCAGTAGTGTTTTGTACACACCTGTACACATTATAGTAGCATTAATTCCTATTTGAACCAATACACTGGCTGCTACTTCTTTGCCATCTTGGCTGCTATGTTACTGTAATTGTTGGGTTAATTGGCAGAATTGCAATTCACTAATTATAATGAAAAATGGGGGGTTATCTGGAGTGGAGTTATGCAGAGTTTTGGAGTACATTGTCAGCAATATGCCGATGACACTCAGCTCTGCTTCTTATTTACATCTGCAGGTGAGGCAGTGGAAGTGCTGGACTGGTGTCTTGCCTCGATAATGGACTGGGTGAGAGCCAACAAACTGAAGCTCATTCCACATAAGACTGAGGCACTATTAGTGGGTGGTTCCCTAGACCAGATGACTGAGAGATTGCCTGCTCTTGATGGGGTTACACTTCCTCTGAAGGAGCGGGTACGTGGCTTGGGGGTACTCCCGGATCCTTTGCTGTCACTTGAGGCTCAGGTGGCCTCAATGATGTGGAGTACCTTCTATCAGCTTCTGTTGGTGGTCTAGCTGCACCTTTTTCTAGACAGGGATAGCCTAACTACTGTTGTCTATGCTCTAGTAACCTCAAGGTTAGATTACTGCAGTGCATTATACGTAGGGCTGCCTCTGAAGACTTCAGCTGGTGCAGAATTCAACAACCAGGTTGCTCACCAGGGCAAGTTGGTATGAGCATATTACAATGATGCTGGCCTGAATGCACTGGCTGCCAATTAGTTTTGAGACTTGTTTGTTTTGACCTATGAAACCTTAAATGGCTAAAGATCACAATACATCTAGGACCGCCTCTTTCCAAATGAATCTACCCAGACCTTGAGATCATCTTCTGAAAACCTTCTTTGTGTGCCTTTTCCACAAGATGTCTGGAGGGTGACAACACCAGAAAGAGCCTTTTCTACAGTGGCTCCCCATTCTGCAGTGGCTCCCTTCACTATACACCTTTAGGTGCCAGGAAAAACATTTCTTTTTAACCAGGCCTTTGGCTGATTGGCATCCAATGCCCTTTTAAAATGTGGGGGTTTTTTGGGGGGGGGTTATTGGGTTGTTTTTGTCTTTATTACGTATTTTGTGTATTTATACTGTGATTTTATGTTGTAATTGCCCTGAGACCTGCATGTATAGAGCAGTATACAAATTTAATAAATAATAATAATAATTAAAAAATGGAGGGAAGGGATTGGTTCTACATTTAGAGTTAGAACATCATTCAGTACATTTGAAACTTGAAGGGGTAAGTATGTTTGAGGGTGCTGCATGCTGGATCAGGAGTAGAAAACACAAGAAATGAGTTATTTTGAATGAATTAAATATTTCATGAAACATTCTGGCATGTTGACAGATGCTGTGTTTTGTCCCCATAGACTTTGCTGGAATGGATTTTCAAAAAAATATTTCTCCATTTGAACTGTGCTTTTTTGCAAATGGTTTGTTTTGGGAACATCAAAGTGCATTTCTGTGATTTTCTCTAACAGTGGTATACACTTCTAGTTTTTGTTACCGGAGCATTTCTGTGGCCAGGGTTAGCTATTGGATTTCATGAGGGTGTTCCACACACATGCTTAGTACAAATCTGTTGTGAAAGAGGGCTGAGTGAGGGAATTAAATGTTGGGTGAAGTGAGAATGAACGACAGGCAGAGAAGGTCAACTGGAAAATGGCAAAATGTGTGAGGGACAGAAAAGGATGGGGAGTGGGCAGGGGTTGGAAGGAGATAAAATACATGAAAATGTATATGTATGTCTATATGTGCAGGTATACACTATATGAATTATAGGGCAGCAATTGTAGTCCTATGTAAATGAGGGTAAGTTAAATTGCATCTCACCATTATAACAAGCAATTAGGGAAGTGTAGTAGATTCTAGGACTTCTAGTTAGAAAAAGGTTCAGTGATTTGAAACTTAGTACAGTGGTACCTCAGGTTACATATGCTTCAGGTTACAGACTCCGCTAACCCAGAAATAGTGCTTCAGGTTAAGAACTTTACTTCAGGATGAAAACAGAAATCATGCTCCAGCGGCGCGGAGACAGCGGGAGGCCCCATTAGCTAAAGTGGTGCTTCAGGTTAAGAACAGTTTCAGGTTAAGTACAGACCTCCGGAACGAATTAAGTACTTAACCTGAGGTACCACTGTAGTATAGGAGAAGTAAGTTAGAGCATGGTCCATACTGAATTTGGGGTAGAAAGAATAATAAATTGTTTATTTTGAATGAATTAAATAGGTGGGGAAGGGAAAATATAAAAAGTCTGGGCAAATGTTATCTGTTCACTGGGATATACACATGGTATCTGTGCCACTGGAGCTATCATGCAACGCAAGCTACCATTCCATGTTACAAGTACCTAATTGGCAGCCAATATTATCTGCATAGAATGTTAAATGTTAGAAGGAATCTTGAAGGTCAACTAGTCCTACCACCTTGCTCAGTGCAGGATAAAGGTGAAGCTTTCCTCATCACTCCTTCTGTATATCTCCTTCATAGGGTTTTTGTTCATTTTGTAATCCTGAAACAAAAAAACCTGTACTGTGTGCTGCTATTTCCTCATAGTGCAGAAAAGCTGAGAGAGAGAGAAAAAGAGTTTAATACTTTTTGAGTTTGTTGTATTGGAATGATTCAAGCTTTTGAGTTTCATTTTAAATGTATGTAAACAAATGTAAGCATTTTCGGGATGAGAAACTTGTGAGGAAGATATACTTTCTGATCTGAAAACCTACCTTTCGATGATTCATTTAGCAATTGTACTCTGCACATGTTCAAAGGTAATTATAGAGCTGGCATGGATAATGATTGCCACCATGATGCTCTGAATATGGAGTGTACAATATGGCGCTACCTCTGTGCACGACATTGTGCTGTCTCTAGGATAACTTTAATGTCTGTCTTGCCCATTCTTTCGCTTTCGCTTAATTGACTAGAAGGAAATATGCTTTAAAGTGCTTTATTTATGGCAGCAGCGTTCACGCAATTTTGGAGCTTGAATGAACATGGAAAGCCCTTAACACAACATATGAAACTAAAAGCTTTTTTTTGTTAATTGAATTCATTAGTTTGGTTACATACTTCTGACCATCAATGGTGTGGCTGAGCTGCTCACCTGACCACTGTCTGGCTGGGTCACTGCAGCATACCAAGATAAAAAGGGGGTTGGGTGGCAAAGTTGGTATGTTGCATATGTTCTGGCAGAGTCAGAGTCAACCCAGTACTCTTGCTGGATGGAGCATTTGCCTCATGCCACTCCTTCTGTTTCAGCCAGATGGAGGTCAGGTGAGCGGCTTAGCTGTACCACAGTGTCTGCTGCTGCCTCTGACTATGACACTGATGATATTATCTTACCATTGATGATATTTGATCATATGTATGGACCCTTGGGAAGAACTCTAGTGGCCCTTGCTACTTTCAGTACTCGCAGCTAATGAGGGGAATACATTGCCCAAATTTCCGCCCATACTGCACTAATTTGCAAGCCCAGTATCAGCAGGTGGCATGCCTGGGCCACTGCCAGGGACTCCTTGCTGCCTTGAATACCCCTTGGTATTATTGCTATGGGGATGGAGGGCAGTCACAGTGGTGACTGATTGTGCTAATTGGAGAAGCGGCTTCAGCAGTAGGTCTACCCCTGCAGCAGACAGACTGGCCACTTCCCAACTGTGTATCCCTTTCGTTTTAGAAATCCAACCCATTTTTTTATATGTCATTGGGGCCTACTGAGGTTTAAACAAGAAATCTGTCATATCCAGGTAAGTAAGTAGAAATAATCACTTCATACTTTTTCCATGGGATGTTATGCATAACAGGGAGTTTTATAATGAAACCACTATAGCATAAGAGCCTTTCCAAACAACAAAACTGTGATTACAGGAATAAAAGCATTTCCCTCCAAGTGCTGCATATGTTGCCGATTCCCCCCCCCCCCCGAACATTAAATCTGCAATATTTTGTTGCTGGGATGCAGCAATCTGTTCATTACCGTAGATGTGTTATGTGTAGAAAGTTGGACCGTGATTCTCGCAATAAGCCATGGATAGTGTGTGCAATGGCTTTGCTTTCAGCAACACCACTGTTCCTCTAAGGCCCTTGCCAGCTTGTGAATTTTAATAGGAGATGAATGCCCTTCCACCATACCACTCAAGTGGGAATACATGTTAAGTCCTTTAATTTCTTTAGAGGCCAGGCACTTCTCACTGCCAGTTCAGGACTGCATTTTTATCCTTTTTAAATAGAAAAAGTGTTAAAAACCTATCCCTTACTTTACACTGCAAGGCGCTCCCCCCCCAACCTTTATTCATTACATAAGAATGGGATATTATGCCATTGTGAGTGGATCAGGGCTAGTGTTAGTATACTGATGAGTAAAAGATTCATTATGTTGCTGTCTGGAAAGGCCCTAAGCTCAATAACATTAACTGTGCCCATAGAGGCAACATGTACATTATGTCAATCACAACCAAGTGAAATATGCTCATTAGATGTGGCTTTCTGGCCATTGGTTTTAAAAAGGTTGCCTACCTTTGGAATAATGAGTTGAAAGCTTTTAAAAAGGCTTAAAACTCTCCTGTGCTGTATGTTATTTCTGTTTTGGGAGGGACCAAAAATTAATGCTTAAAAATATAACTGATGTTTACTACCAGTTTTGAAGTGATTACATTTATTTTTTACCCACTGCTATGACATAAAGTAAAAATATTTATGTAAATGTCACCACTAGCAAAATATTCTTAACGCCTTAATTACAGACTACAGTACTTTGTTTTGTACTGTGCTTTGTTTCTACAGTACTTCAGCAAGTAGGTTCTGAAGTCTATGCTGTTTTGACTCATTGATGAGGCACCCGGGGTTTGGTCTATGTAAATGTAATGAACTTCAGTGATCAGCAGTTTTAATACGTTTGTTGGAAAGAACTTAGGAGTGCATGTTCAGATCATTTATGGACAAGACACTTTTTTTGCAAGTGTACATATGTCAAAATGGTTACTTTGTATCCTAGTGTAGGTCTTCACCGTTGTGTGTTCTAAGTGCTGGCCACATCACTATTGTATATGGTGTCAGGTTGTTGCTTGTTCTGTGCTCACAAGTTTCCTCCTAGTTATCAGGAGAGGCTTTTGAGGGGCTGTAGCATGGAGGATGTGTCTGGAAAGCCATGTTGCGTAAGCAAATTTATGGACAGAAACCCTTTATTTGCAAATTTATCTGTAACTGCAAATGTGCTATTTTTCTTCAGAAAGTAGAGCCCATGGATATTTGTTGTATTCCTGTCTGTCACTGTCATCCTGTGATGTGATGGAAGTCAACAGGTAGTATCAGGAAGGGCAATATAGGTAATTTAAAGTTCTATCTATGCTTATAGGCCAGTCTAGTCACACTGACCACTCAGTGTTGGACATAATCAGTCTTTCACTTTGGTATAAGTATGGGAATGTGTGTGATAACTGACTATTAGGCTCCAAGAATCAATGGTGTATGTTGTTAAGGTGCCTTTGAAATCATTTTGGTTTATCTTAGATGGCCTTTCAATGTCTGTTTGAATTTATTTCTTTAATTATTAATAAACAAAGGCCTAATTGTTTGAGCTTCATGAAGTCAAGTTCTAGCAGAATGAGAAGAGGCGGAAAACACCTTGTGCGTTTTTGACATTTAATTAATTTCAAAATTAGCAAAAAAGTGAAAGGAGAAAATTGGAAGAAGGACAAAGAGGAAAAACAACTTAAATCAATTCTACCCAATACTCCAAACTAGAACTCTGTACACAATAACATATTCAAGCAATATAGTTAAAACAAGAAAACACAACTATCAGGCAGGCATCCTAAACTAACAGGAATGTGTAAGCAACATTGTATTCAGTAGTATAGAATTGTGCTGCTACTGTTTTATAAAGAACAGCCTTGTGGCACCTTAAAGACTAATAAATTTATTATGGCGTAAGCTTCTGTAGACTAGAGACTAGAATGAAGTGGGCTATTAAAGAAAAGCTCACATCATAACAAATTAGTTAAGTCTTTTAAGGTGTCACAAGACAGACTAACCCAGTAATCCTGTGGCTAAGTTGTTTTATGAAAATCTGTTTTGCTGTTTTCTTTCTGTAAAAAAAACTGCTATGGGTATCACCTACCAGAAAGTGCAGCTAATAAATACATGAATAAATAAATAAATAAATAAATAAGTGCAACAGCATACCTGCAGCACATATTCTCCAGATATGTGGAACTAGGGATCATGGAAAAGACTCAGACTAGAATTCAGAGGGTTAAAAGCACAGTACTGTTCCATGAGCAGTGAGTTGTTGTGTCTCTGAATCCCAGACATACTTTATTAGGGCAATCCAGCTGGTTTGCTATTTCTATCTCCTCATTATCAACACGCTTATGGTATGGCCTCTTCCCCCTCACTTTCAGTGCCAAGAATTTGGCAGAGACACCAAGCGAGGAGGTCAGAGACTGACTGGGGGAGATGAAGCTGAAAGTGCAACAGAGAGAACCCAGTGGTTAGAAAAACCTAGGAAGGTTTGTTTTTATCATGGGGAGGCTACCACTGTATGGCTCCATTGGCAAACAGTAATTACAGCTCTGTGTAATTAATTACTGAACGACTGATACATTGGGCTTCATTCTCCTGATACTTTATTCTGGTGTTAAAGATGAGGTGACTACATTGATGTCAACAGAGTTAATACAGTACCTATGGCAAAAGATGGGAGAGTGTTGCATTTAATTTCTCCTAACATGATATAGCATTTTCAGTTTTTAATGTGGCTATTTAGAAAAGTGTGTCTTGTTAAAACTTATAGACAAATTGCATATTAGAAGCTTTATGGTATATATTGGATTTGATTCTGCTTGACAGAAAGGAAACACAGAGATTCAGAGGAAGGAAATTAGTGAGAGAAAATACTCTTCTCACATTTCCCATCGTTCTCATTTCAAAATGCATTTATGACACATACCCTGCATTTTTTGGCATTTGGTTCTGGCAGTGATGGTTGTGCCTATTGTACAGTATTTACTGTAAAACAGGAAGTTGCATTCCATATCCTTGTGTCTGTAAAAGAGGAGAGATAGACATACGCTTTCATTTTCTAGAAATGGGGCCATCAGTTTCAGTTCTTTTGCAGTACTGTATATCTTTGTTTTTAAAAGTATATGTATATCCTCCCCCAGAGCTATTGAACAAAACAAAATCCCCACTTCTGTCCTCCCTTGAGTGACAGCTCCCCACCCTGCTTTCATATAATTGTTTTTTCCCCTTCTGTCATGTTAGTGGCTAATTACTATTGGGTGCCATCCAGATCCATTAAAATTAATGGGAATTTTGCCACTGAGTCATCAGTTGGCAGTTATGAACGTGTAGCACTTCTTAAAAATAAAAAGAATTATTTATTATACCGAGATATTGGGTACTGAGTACCAAATTTCCCACTAAGTTGATTCTTTATTCATTTATATAGTACTATCAGTGTGCATGACACTTTACACACTGTAGGAAGACAGGTCTCTGCCCCTAGAAGCTTACAGTCTAAAATTTAATACATGGGGATCAACAGATAAAGGGTAGGGAACTGGAGGAAGGGGTAAACATAGAAGTATGTTAGGCTAAGTTACAGGCAGAGCATGAGAATGAGGGGGTTGTGCCAAAAGGTTCCTCAAAAAAGTTGGGAAAACAAGGCATCTCTTCTTTCACTTCTCAAAGAGTATACCTCTGGACAGATTTTCTGTGTGCCTCTGCATTAACAATACTCAGCATGTAGTGATTTACCACTGGACCTGATGATAAAGATATAAAACGGGTCTAGTTATACCAGATGATGTAGAAATGATGACTCATTTCTTAACCACCTCATTGTTGGACATCCGTCATAAGTTGAAGAAGATCAGCTTGCCTTCTTTAGATACAGGCAACATTTTCAGTGCATTTGAGGCAAGTGTGACTGCTGGTGCGCACACTGTTTTTGGCCTCGGAAGGGAGTGGAACAGGGCAAGGGTACGCGTGCCCCACTGATGCACATGGTGCCTCAGAACACAACTCCCACACAAATGGAGAGTTGCCTGTAATTGGCGCATGAGAGTATGGAATATGAGGTATTCAGTTCAACTTACAAGTGTGAACAGAGTTAGAGAGGGAAGATAGCACTGTGGTTTATTTACAAATAGGAGCACTTTCATTCATTATTGGAATAAGGTTCATGATGCAGTTCAGCCTCACTCCATATTGTGAATTATATAATTTTTCAAATGGGTATTTGAGTAACATGATTGCAGCTAATACAGTATTTTTTAAAGTTGTTGTTTCTTTAACAAATTGTTTAGTATTGTGTGGGGTACTTTTTTGCAACATTGTAGTCTGTTTAAGTTGTAACTTTTTTAAACATTGGTTTTCTTACTGTTATCAGATAAAGCTGAATATAGACCATTGTTTATATGCATTATATAATTATTTAAATATAAAAATACTCAACGAAGGTCTGTGGGGTGGCAACACAAGAACAGGGCTTTTCTGCAGTGGCTCCCAATTTGTGGAATGCTGGCACATGCTTGATAGTATGAACAGTGCGATGAAAGTATAATACAGTGGTCTCAAAAGGTTTCCACAGCTCTAGATGAGCCTGGGAATAGGCTTGTTGCAGAGTATCTGAAAAATATTAAATGTTTTACTAAGTTTAATTGTTCACAAACAAGTAAATACAGGCAGAAAGTAAAAGGGGAACAAAACATTTCTTTAAAAATGATAAATTAATATCAATATTTTACTGGAAGAATGGAACAGCAGAGATGAAATTCTTCTCACTGGGGTCTCTGGTTGCTTCCAGAGCTGAACACCATGAGCACATAAGCAGCATGCAGATAATAGACAAAAGAAAATGAAACACTTCTCTGTGGGCTGGGATTAGAAGAACCAGAAACCTTTAGCAAATAAAGAAGTGTGTGTGTTTGCAATAAGTTTTTGTCTTTGAAAACAGGAGGTGCTGTGTCTATAAAAGCTGATGTTCCTTTTCCATTCTTAACTTCAATGCTACTGCTTATAGCTGTTATTTATATACCATTCTCACTAAACTCATGACACTTCTGCCCTTTCACAACAGACACCTAACAATGGAACAGCTTCAATTAAGAAGCAGAACATCAGCCTCTGGCATCTTATTCTGTTGTTCCATCTTTTTTGCTAGAGAGAATTCATTTGTTTCTTAATTAAGAAAAACACCAATAGCATGAAAAATCTGCTTATGGTACCTGAATGGTAATTAGGTGAAAGGTAAAAAAGAAAACACACATACATTCCAGTACCAGCCAAAATGAACTTGAGCTGATAAAAATGAACTAAACTAGCCTTGCATAAATCGAGACTGAGAGAAGTGTACAGTCATTATGGCTAAGACAATATGCAAACTATCTTCAAAGAAATCAAATTGCTAGAGTGTTTTCATTTGCATGTATTAACTATTAACATAATGAGGAGAAGTGACATTGGACCCGGATTGTGTGTCTGTTCGAATTGATAACTCGGCTGCATCTGCAAACAGGCACCCAAAAATCATGCTAGTAGTCAGATCGGTGTTGAACTCTGAAGTGTGTCTTGGAGCCCTGAACAAACCTGATGGAGTGATGAATGCAAGGCATCCTTTTTGACAATGATTTTGCAGCAGAGTCACTAGCTTCATGCCTTAAAGGTACAGATCTCAGTTGTGAACTTCTTCGTCATGTGTATGGTCATTCATAAAGGGAAAAGGTTAGTATCTGTTTCAATATAAATAAATAGATCCTGTTTCCTGCATTTTATTAGGTAGGCCTTTAATTTATTCTTTGAGAGCCAGTGTTCTGGAAGTTTTATTTTTATGTGGAAGATCAGGGTTTAGATTTTACCCTGCTATGAACTCATTACAACCACTGTGGGAAAATTACACCTGCCACTCTCTATTCTCCATCAATAATATGAGAATGTTTGCTTGTTTGTTTGTTTAAGTATATGTAATCTGCCTTTCTATGACAAATCTTTTTTAAAAATCACAAAATAAATTAATATAGAATCCTAACACTAAAAAATTAATGAAACAACAGCAATAAAATATCATAAAAACCACATATGGCAGGGTTTAAATAAAAAACACCTGCTGAAACAAAGCAGTTTGTTCCATAATTTTGATACCACAAATTAAAAGACACTTTTGTCTGTCACCACCACCTGGACTTCTCCTGGTGAGGAGACATGAAGTCAAATGAAAGACAGTAATACATGAGATACCTTGTTACCAGGCTGTTTAGGACTTTAAAGGCTATAGTCAATGCCTTGAATTGGTCACCAGTAAAGCTATAAGATTTTTGGAATAATGTGACTGGCCAGCTAAGCCCAGGCATCATCTTTCCATGGCATTTGAACCAATTTAAGTACCTAGACTTTCAGCCCCTCATAGAATTGTGGAATCGTAGAATTGTAGAGTTGGAAGGTACCCTTAGTTCAACCCCAGCAATGCTGGCCATTAATCCATGATGAAAGTGAATAGAGCGTGAACAACTGAGGTTAGATCTGATTTTGCCAGGTAAGGAAGAAGCTGGCAAAGCATACTGAATTGGTAAAGTAATTCCTGTCCGCTGCTGTCCCCTATGTATTAATAAGTGAGTGCAGGAATAACAGCAACCTGCCTCATAGCATGGTGTAAAATCACGCAGAATGAAGATTGCAAAAGCACTTTGCAAATTAAAAGTTTTGTTGAAATGATAAACAATAGTATTATTTACTTTCCTTATTTATGCAGTAAGTAATCCTCTATATTGCCTCTTTCAGTAGCATCTTCATGCATGAAAACATTGTCAATAAGCACCTGATCAAGCCAGAGCAAAATGCTCAGTTCAATTCTGGCTTTTGGCTTGGCTAATTAAATGGCTGTTTACAGAGTTCTTTTAAAACATTTGTGCAATTACAGTTACTTCCTCAGACACTTAAGTATTACAGTGATGTGGCCTTATGTTTAAATAATTGGCATATTTTTGAATACATTTTTCTTTTAAAAAATCCTTCCTAATCAATCCTTTTCGTTCTTTTAAACTGGAAGTCTTATTTCAGTTTATGGTCTGTTTTCTTTGGCTGCACACAACTGTAAAGTTAAAAGGAAGAAAAGTAGTTGCTTTTGGAAGGGGTGCATAAAAAAATATGAGATATATTAACTGAAATTATCCTGGATATTCAGGCCACATGATACAGAGATAGCTCTGGGGAGTAGATACTGGCCTGGTTTAGTGTGCAGATACAATGCTTTTAGTATGGAAGTTTTCTGCTGTCCCACTTTTCCCATCTGCCTTGAGACTTTGACAAAATGGTGGCAACCTATGCTTTATTAAAAAATCCGTGTTTGAATTCCATCTGTGACAGTAAACAGGCCTTCCAGAGGGCAAGAAGGATTTCCCCCATGGCTGTACCTGATTGCTTTGTGCATCTGTTGGTTAATCTAAAAACTGAACACTCATGCTGCAGCAAAGAGCTTGAATTCTAGAAATATTTCCCCCTATTATTTGTGAAAGAAACCCATCAGCCAGGCTTTTATAAGTTAAAATAGGGGAACATCTGTGTAGCTCATTACTTTGTATACAGTGATCACAATACAGTAGTAGCTCATATATGCAAGGAATGCATGTGCAGTTTATATTTAAAAAATGTAACATATGTACCATATTTCATATTGGAGGACGTGAAAATGCTTTTCATTAATAGATTAGATATTGGTAGCATGGTGTAGCAGTGTAGCAAAACACAAACTGTTTTGCATTCATTAATGGCTCACAGAACAGCTGTGGAGTTTTATATGTTGTCCATAAGGTGCGCTACTGTGAAAAGTAGGTTTCTGTTTATTTTTCCTTAGCCCAGAGAAATACTTAGCAGTATATTAGGGTGTTTATATAAGGTTATGACTGTTAGGCTTATTAAAGTACAGGGTACAAGTTGGCTTCTATTATTTTAAAGAAGCTTTCTATGATTATTCCATAAGGTCGCTTTTTGGTCAGAATTCTTATTAGAACTTGTTGGATTTTAGACAGAATGTTGATATTTAACCTTAGACCCCAAGCAACCGCAGTCAAAATACAACCTCGGGCTGTAGTCCTGTTTACACTTATCTGGGGTTAAGCCCCACTGAATGCAGTAGAACTTATTTTTGGTGAAACATGCACAGGCTTACTTCGTCAATCCTCTCAACATTGTGCAGGGGCCAAGAAAATAAATGGCAATTGTGTCTGATTTAGAATTCATTTACATTGCACCGTCTGTTGTGCAAGAAGAAGAAATGTAAAGACCTTCAAGTGTGTCTCTGTGGCTTAAATGTACTTGAATTTCTTGGCGCACATTTGCTCGATGAAATACTATTTGTTTAGTAAAATGCATTTTAATATGGAATTAATATAGAGTAAATGGCACTAATGTGAATACAGTATTATTGTCTGACAATAATAATATAGCCTAATAGTTATTTGAGACTCAGAGAATAATCTGATGGCACATGACATGAATGAGCTGCCGAGACTAAGGAGTCTGATCCTGAGAAGTATCCAGGTGTGAGATCGCTTCCCAAGCCGTCACAAGCTCCTCGGTGGAATAGTGGAATATAAATTTTAACAAATTATATTACTTACAAGGTTATAAATGAGAACTCATTCCGTATTAAAAAACCCACAAATTTTACTTTGTGGTTTTTTTGTTCATGAGCTATCTGTTGGAAAAAGAACAAGATGAAAAACTCTTGACTAAGGGCTAACAATTCTAATGTAAAAGGCACAGGGCCTTTGTCAACATATATTTGAAAGATACCAGTAGGATGACCATCAAGTGAGCAGTCAGCTGTTGACTTTGCAGGAGTATGGGTTTATTTTGCTCTCACAAGTTTTATGCACATGAGATCTCAGTGAATCTCAGTGTGGAAGTTCAGGGTGGAGGGGGGAATCAGATGTTGAGGGAGGGTAATTTTAGATGATGCATCTGTGCAAGTGTGAGTAACTGAGAAAGCACATAGCAAAACATACTGTGGAAAAAAAGAATATTATTTATTATTTTATTAGTTATACAAATTTGCCTATATTTGATGATCCTGATTTAGTTCAGGACAGAAAATGAGACATTACTATTGATCTTTAGTTATCATGGAAGGTATGCACTGGTTTGGTATCCATTTTTGGCAAAAAGAATTATGAGAATCAAGATGTCTTGAAATATCTAAGTACCATGCTTCTCGTCTGACTTCTGGAAATTAGCCCCCAAAAGTCCGAAGTCCAAAGCTCTGCTATAATATGTGTATGTATGTATACCAGTTCCAACCCACAGGAAGTGGTCCTAAGCAACCATTAAGTTTTATGCTAACAAGGAATGTTTATTTTTCCGCTTTGAAGGACTAATATTATTTGGTTATTTCTTACAAAACCTTTCTCAGTGTTGAATAACTCTGTGCTAAGTAATATTGTAAAATAATTTTAGCATGACAAGTTATTTCTGCTCAGTCGCTATACTGAATCTTTCTACTCACTCCACACATAGTTTAATTGTGGCTTTGATTTTATTACATAGATTTGCAGTGATCACTATGGAGTATATATTTATGCTGGTTGAGCTTCAGTTGATTTTCATATTTAGCCTTCACTCCCCTTTTCCAGAAGCCTACTGTGAACATTCTCTCATTTTGATTACTTACTGTTTTTCTGTTTATCTGTTTACTATAAGGCTTCTTTTGCTGACACATCAATTTAAGATTATTATTGAAATGTATGACCTGGGCTGGGGGTAGGGTATTCATCTTTCGGCATCTTGTTATTACCTTTTTTAGATGTTTACAGTTAGGTTTCTTTGCATCAGGGACGCGGGTGGCGCTGTGGGCTAAAGCCTCAACGCCTAGGGCTTGCCGATCGAAAGGTCGGCGGTTCGAATCCCCGCGGCGGGGTGCGCTCCCGCTGTTCGGTCCCAGCGCCTGCCCACCTAGCAGTTCGAAAGCACCCCCGGGTGCAAGTAGATAAATAGGTACCGCTTACCAGCGGGAAGGTAAACGGCGTTCCGTGTGCGGCTCTGGCTCGCCAGAGCAGCGATGTCACGCTGGCCACGTGACCCGGAAGTGTCCCCGGACAGCGCTGGCCCCCGGCCAATAAATGTGAGATGGGCGCACAAACCCCACAGTCTGTCAAGACTGGCCCGTTCGGGCAGGGGTACCTTTACCTTTTTACCTTTCTTTGCATCAGCTAGTCTTCCTTGAATATCAGTTTTACACATTAATGATATGGTGTTCTCGTTCATCCAAAACAGCCGATAAAATGGTAAGAGTGATCCTGGGCTATACCACTTTATACTGCCAGGTGGGTAGTTTTCTGATACTTTTCATATCAGAAAAATGCTACTCTAGTACTGACAGCTAAATTTTCTTTTGAAATACTGTGATTATCTTACTACAAAAGATGCACCATCTGTAGGTGGCCACCCTATGACATGTATATCCTAAATGTTAGACAGGATCAGAAAGGACTAAGGATCTGTCTAAAATATTATAGAGTTGGAGCAGAAGGTGTTCTTGCTGTCTTCTATTCTGCACTGTTGCCTGTTTCCTGGTTCAGTAGACAAAATAGCCAGTGGCGGCATTATTTTAAAAATAGACTGGGAGTCCATTTCAGGATGGGAAAGTATGCCTGAAAGAGAGATAATTATATATTTCACATTAATGATCCTAACCCATCTGCTCATAAGATCTTACAGAGAGTCCTCCTGGATCAGACCAAAGACTCAGTTGTTCCAGCATCCTATTTTCACAGTTATTTAATGAGATGCCTGTGACAATATCACTCTCCCGTTTGTGATCCCCAGCCTTTGATATTGGAGTTAGTAGCTAGTGGTCACTTTATCTATTATGTAACTGGCTAATCCTTTTTAAAAGCACTCAGTTTGGTAACTTTCACTGCCTCTTGTGGTTGTAAATTCCATAGTTTAACTAAATGTTATGTGAAGAAATACTTATTTTCATCTGTCCTGAATCACCCAGCATTCTGCTATCATCCTGGATCACCCAACATTGGTTAATACTGAGTTCTAGTATTACAAGAGATGGAGAAAAACTTATCAGAAATAAATCCTTTTCAGTTTGATAGGATTAACAATAAGTTTGCAGCCTTATTTTAATGTCCAATTTAGGATTCAGTTATATTTTATATGGTAAAATGCCTTTTCTAAGTAGCAACAGGGGTTAAAGCAGGTCTGACTACCTTTCTATGAAAATCACACCAAGGCACACCAAGGGAGCACACCAAAAGTCTCTTTGGACTTTACTCCATTTAATTATGAAGTTTTACACTACTAGCCTGATGAAGTACAAGCTAGGAGCTGTTTACCATCTCAGCTGTTGTTTGTGTGAACTACTAGGCAACCACTGGTATACTTTGTAGTTGTGATGTAACAGTTTTTCATTATTAGGAGTTTTGTTTGCTTATTGCTTTAGAAAAATTGCTTTTATAACTCTCCTCTTGTTTGTTTTGTTTTCTTGCAAATGTTCATAATGCATTATGTCTGTCTATTTTTAAAAACCATGGGTTTGGTATTTGCTGTTTAAAGAATTATTTAGACTTCTAGTCCTTTGATACTACCTTTTAGTCATACAGGTTGACTTTAAGATAGCTGGTTGCATGTGTTAATTTATGTCCAATAGTCCAACAAGTGGTCTAAGTGCAACCCACGGGTTCTGTGTTGAAGTACTCTTGGGACCACTTGGTATGAAAAGTTGGACTGCCCTGGTTTATGTTATTCTTATGAGCACATGTACGTATTTTGAGCTGCTAGCCCCATGTTCCCGAAGTATGGGAACTGTTCAGCATTATCAACCCTATAAAGCTAAATTCCTGCCACATAGGATTTTGATCTGTTTAGTCTCACCTAAGAGTAGCTTTTACAAAGGACTCGGAGGGCCTTAGGAAGAAGAAAAAGACAGAAAGTTGGGAGTGGCTAGGCTCAGGGAAGAGTATGCTGGATTTAAGTTTACTTTTTAAACTTTATTTAGTAGTTAAGCACCCATCATTTCAAGTTGAGTTGCTGGCAGAAATCAGTTTGATTTTCTGATGTGTATAGCCTTCTGCTGGCATTTCCCCTAAATCTTCCTTGTGTCCAACTCTGGCCAATTTATTTTCCATGGTGGGGTGGTAGAAATTGGATATATACATATATTATTGTACAAGCTAAGTGGAGGGGAAAACAGAGACAGAATACACATCAAGTAGACATGTGAATATGGATGTCTGTCTGTCAGCACTGCATTCCTCTTAATGAAATGTACATAGTCAAAAAACTTGGAAGGTATCTCAGGTCAAGTCTCAAGATACAGTCTGCTGCATAGTTGACTGTGCATCCTTCTGTCAACCAGTGACCATGCATGTATCACCCTACTGATATAATTTGTGCCACTTTGCATAATTCCTTTTTAAGAGGGAGAAACCAACAGCAGTGTCTGCATGTGCATAAGTTATTCATGAAATAAAGGAAATCTGATATATTTCCCAAACTCTCCACATATATTTAAAAGTGTAGAGAAGCAAAGTGAGGAAATTAAGTAAGAGATACTACACATTTCTAGTTTTAATATTTGCTGACTCATTTAATCAGATTCAAATATTTTTGTTTTCTTTGAGAATAATTGTTTTTTAAAAAAATCATTTTAACACCCAAAAGTAATGTAAACAGGGGCTTTAAAATCTGTTGGTTTAAGCTGCTATCTGGTGCACAGTTGTGTCCTTCTAAAGCCACTAATGAAAAAGGTGTATAAAATACTTTGTGAAGAGCTGGAATTACTCAGCTAGTCTAGAAGACTGGCATTTAAAATAAGGAATATGATCATCCCATGCAAAACAGTTCAAAAGGTTTCATGTACTTCGAAAAGTGCAGTATGGAACAACAGTTTTTTTCCAGATGAAAAACACCCTTTTTACAGAAACCCAGATGCTTCCTTTAGGTTCTTCTTCCTCTTGCTGTTTCCAACAGATTTTCCCAGATCACTTCACTGCCACCTTTTAACTTCATATTGTATCCACTTGTTCAGGATCCTGGTAGATTTTACCCATTGGATTCACAACCTTGTCCTGTGTGTTTGGCTGGCATTCTGCAGCCTTCAGATTGACCAAGCCTAGAAATCTGCTCTTTCAGACGAATTGCCTCTGATTGTGAACCTGCAAAGCTCGCTTTTCCACAGACACACACAGCCTTCCAGCACAGCAGTGCTACTGCGCATCACATTCCCTAAAATGATGGAGACTAGAGAACCCTTGGAAACCCTTGTATCCTGGAATTGCAGGAAGGGTGATCCCCAATTTGTGATACCTGTCTTGTCATGACCTTTTATGTGCTAAGAACCTTCTTTGGATAGAAAAGGGAATAAGATTTACAATATTGACCCATGCGATTAGCTGACAGCCTGAAGCCTCCAGCATGACCTAGCTTAGAAGTCTAGCATTTTTTCCTTTACTTAACAGAGCACTCATACCTGACCTTCATGCTCAGTCTCTTCCTTCTCAGTTCCCATCACTAGCCTCAGGGACTCAGAAGAAGAGGATGCACTGTCCAGATCTAGATCTGCGGGTGGCTACCTTTGGTCCTGCCCCTGCCCCTGCCACCTGCCTCCCTTACTCTGACTCCACGTGAGTCCCCAGACTGATCTAGATTATGAAGTCTAACTTGTACATTTTATATGAAGTACTGAAATAGCATGCATTCCACCTTTTAAAAAAATGTTTATATGCATGCGATAAAACAAGTTCCCTCAAGGGAAGCAGAAGGGGTTTATTCTTATCCATTACAGTGAAATCTCATAGTTTCAAAGAGGATCTAATTAAAAAACAAAAACAGTTCTTTTCGGTTAAGGTTACATTCTAACTGAGCTGATTAATGGCGGCTAACAAATGCTTTTTAAATGACTTATCAAAGTGAATTACTATTAATATATTAATATTAAATAGTTTTGTCTGTCTTATACAAAACATGTGTATAACAATTCTGCAATCCATCACAGAGCTAGGTGCACATAAATCCTATCAATTTCACTGGGAATTAACTGCAGTCCTAAACACATTTGCTCAGAAGTTAGTCCCATTGAGCTCAAGGGGCTTATACAATATTATGTGTTTTTAGCACTGTGACCTAGGGCTGAAATACTTAGTTTAAAGTATTAATTTTGAGCAATCGTGTTTAGATTGGGCTGCTAGATTGCAGCTAATGGTCACAATCCAGTACCATCTGCAAGTTTTAACCGATAGCTGACTCAGTTTCCCAGTTTCTAGTTTTCCATAGTTTACAAAAGAGGAGACTTGATTGTCATTTGAGCATCCTGTTATTTAAAATCTTCAAGGTTGGTCTTGTTTGGATTATGTTCCCATGCTGGTTCAAGAAAATAAGGTTAAAATGTTGGCAAATAATATATAATTATTATTTATTTGAAAGATTTATACCCTGCCCCTTTATTAATCGTTACACCAAGACAGAAAATAATAAATTAGACAATATTAATGTATACATCAACAATAAAACAATAACCAAACTCGGTATAGAATAAAAAAGTGAGACATTTAAAATACTGGAGATTTGTGGAAGAGCTTTGTCCTTGAGCTATAACAACATTGGTTAAGGGGAGGGCATTTCGCAAATGTGATGCTGCTACCTACATTTAGGGTCAAACCACACACTTCATTAAAACATCTGCTTGCCTGTAAAGTGGGGATGGAAGTTCTGCATTTTATATCAAAATGAACACAGAGAGCAAAATCTGACTCCTCTCCAGCACCTTACCTTGTTGCATTTGCCTTCTCCCAGCCCAAAAGCGAGCCTTGGATTGGATATGATGTGATGGGATAAGAAAACTTAAAGTAAGACCTGTAGAACATGGTGGGATCTGTCCTTATCTATCTCTGAATTTATTTTTCACTCATATATACCGGTAAGTCTTTTGCATTCAGAAAACTTTGATTAGTTCCTATGGAGCATGCATTCTAGGTAGTCATCAGGTCCACACTACTTCACTTCAACATGCATTAAGAACTCCCAGATCATTTGAATGATACAGTATTATCCATGCACTTTTATAAATTCTTTTTAAAAATGGCTTCAGAATGATTTATTATGTTGCTTATTTTACTTGATTTTTAGAGTGTTTTGATTTTCTTAATCAGTAACTTTTGATTTGTTAGTTGCTCTGAGAATCCTGCAAGGTTGAAGAGTCAGATATAAGCACAATAAATAAATGAACTACCTGCCCAATTAAATAAAATAGATACATTTAAGGCATCTTAAAATATACTATTTCCATGCTTAATCAACCGTGGTATTTATTGTTCATTGTTTTTTGCTGAGGTTCACTGCCCTATTCAGTTTTCATTCCAAATATATTTGGTAAAAAGGAGAATCTCCTTATATATTTTTATTCTGCAGAAGATGCAATGAAGTATTTAAAGGGGGTTCCATCTGCACTTTAGTTTACAAACATCATTTGAACTTGTTTAATGTGGTTATCTTGCAAGTATCAGCAAACTCTGACCCAGCAATAAAAAAATAAAGGAATTGCTTTTTCTTTCTTTAAGTGTATTGTTTTGGGTTGATTGTGCCATTTAATTCTGGTGATCATTCCCCCTCTGGATGTAGCAGGCTTTAAGCCAAGTGAACTTTCAGTAGCAATTCCAATACATGAATGTTAAAATGAGAGTGATGTAAAATATGGATGCTAGTGTTTCTTTTTATATTTTGGAAGAGGAAATGTGATTAAGATATACTAAAAGGAAATCTATACAAATGCGGCAAAATTGTTAAAATATTCAAATATGCCATATTGTAACAAGGAAGCACAGTAATGCACTGAAATCAGCAATAGAACAGCTGTGTTTTAAAGGACAGTACTTTGAATGTCACTTGACAATTTGCTTTCAATTAGAAGTAATTTACAGGAAGATGCCCACAAGCTAATCTTTACAGGATAATTAAGTTCCATTTTCTTTACTTTTAATTAAAAAGCAGAAAAGATTTAGCTGATCCATAAAAAATGTTCTGTTTAAACATTCATCAGACTTCACACTCTTTTTTTTGTTATTTGTTGTAGCAGATGTTATCAAAACTGCAGTCTGCTCTGTTTTAAACTCAGAATACTTGGTAAGTAGGATGCAGAGTTGCAGTAGGCGTGTACAGCTGAGGTATGAGCACTGAACATCTGTATTTTTATATAGTTCCCTGAATATTATTTTCATTACTGTGATGAAAAGTAAGTCAAGCGCCATCAATGTGTGCAGAAAAGTACATTTATGACAGATGCCTTGTTTTTATTGTAATTTATTTTCACTTTCCGCAACGTTAATACCATTAACGTATACCATTGCTGTACTTTAGAAAATGTGAAAAACACATTCAAGTTAGAAATTTTCTTAAATACTATTTTAGCTGTCTAAAAGCAAACTTTCATAGTTATCCTATTTTGTATATTTTTATGGTCCAACCCCAATACAGAGGTGCTTAAGGGAGGGAGGATTGACTTTTGTAGCAAAGCGATCTCATAAGCACATGCTGACATCACACATTTTTTTTCAAGGATGTTGTTATGTTACTACAGGCACTATAGCACCACAGTGATCCATGCAGATACTGTTTGTAGGATTCACCTAACCAGCCCCATCAGAGGATACCTGTTGAACTTAATAATATAACGCAGTAATGGCTAACTTAAGGTGGTTGATTTCAATGGGTCTACTTTGAGTATGACTCAATCAGATACCACTTAAAGTTTTTAATTGCAGTGTGCTTTGTGATCTTTATGCTACGCTCATTGTCACAAAAATGTTATTTTCCGGTCACTGTTACTCCCATTTTGCAGTTATCAAGTCTGTATTCCTGGCTGAAGTGGAATTTGAACATAGTTCTATATGAGGTCAAACTACAACACAGTCTACTGCAATGCATTGGCTCTTTTGAAAGATAAGCAGAATGTACATGTTGGAAAAGGGATTGTTGTTTGAACTCCCAGTATAACATTTTGAATATGTTGTTCAAAGGCTTTTCCATAACCGTGCTGTATTATGAGGCACAGTGATGGCTTCCTACTTTTCTCAGTCTCCCAGGCCCTAAAGACACCTGAGATTTGGTACATAGCCATGCTGCTTGGTATCTGTTGGTGAAGTTGCTTGGTATCTGTTGGTGAAGTTAGCCTACCTTTTCCCCAGAATGGGAATCAAGGCAGCTTACAGATCAAATAGAAACAGCTAAAAACATGGAAGAAACCTGCAGTGTCTTACTCTTGGAAATGAATTTGTTGCTTTGATCAGTTGTAGCACTGTTTGTAGCTTATTGGAGGGCAGGTGTCTCACATCTTCTCCCTGTCATGTCTAGAATGTATGCATTTCTTAAGGTTGTGCTGGTGTAAGCAGGGAAGGCAGCAGCAGCAGCACATTAGGGGAATTTTGTAGGGTGCATGCTTGAATTCACAAAAGTTAGCATTTTCATTATTCTTCCAAAACACTTTCTCAATTTAATTGTTCAGATAATGCAACGTATAGCTCTGAAAATAATGGAATATGTACAGTTTGACAGGGCTTAGAATGTGTTTCAAGGGTTTCAGTGAGATGGAACCAAATCTTTCCTTCCATGAATAGAAGGGGCAGAGGCAGATTTAGAATATCCTGCAATGCAATTCAGGTTGTTCCGGAAGCTTTCCCAGCACTCCAGAACTTGGGGTTCAGGGGGTTACAGGAGGAATAGGAGCCAATATATGAGAGTTCTCCATTCCATGAGAAGACCTGGATCCAACCAGAATTTTCTTCATTTGTCTTACTAAAGGAATGTAAGAATATTCTGTGACTTGAATCTTCTTCATTTGTCTTACTAAAGGAATGTAAGAATATTCTGTGACTTGAGGGGGAAATAACATTGGTCATTAATCTATTAATAATTGTATCCTGCTTAGTAACTAGGGATGGCATTTATGGGCTTCACTATATGTGGGCTCAATTCAAAGTGCTGTTTTGGACTTTTAAACCCATCTTGGCTTGGGACCAGAGTATCTGAATGATACTTAAGGTCCCTCTCATCAAAAGCCCTTCCTTGCCAACTGAGGTACCACCATCCATCCCTTTTGTCCAAGGAGGTCAAGGTGCTGTACTTGATTCTATCTTTTCCCATTGTATCTCCACAACAACCTTGAGAAGTAGGTTAGTCTGAAAGAAGGTAACTGGATCAGGTCACCCAGTGAGCTTCATGAGTGAATGGGTGTTTGAACCTGGTTCTCCCAGGGACTAATCTGGCACTCTAACCACTACACCACACTGGTATGGTGGGTGGCTGACAGGGAAAGGCATTCTCAGTTGTGGAGTGCTTTCCCTAGGGAAAGTTGCCTACTCTGATGCCACTTTGCAATTAAGATTATTTTTTCAGACCTTTCAATTTGATAAATTTTTATATTCGCTGGGTTTGTTTTTATGCTGCTTCTGGTAATTTTTACTATTTTTAGTATATTTTTGCACATTTTCAATTTTCTGTGTAAGATTCATTTTTTATACTTTACATTTTGTAATTGGCCCAGAACATTTTACCGAAGAGTGGGGTATAAATTCCTCAAGCTAGCAAATATATAAATAAATGTTATCCTCAACAGTTAGTCAGGAGGTAGTGATGAGTCCAAGGTTGTCCAGTAAGCTTCACAGCTGAGCAGGAAGTTGAATCTAAGTCTTTTCCAGTTTTAGTGAAACAGTGTGGAGCAAGCTCATGAGGCAACTATTATAAACATTGCCATTTTCTTGGCATTGCAGTGATTTTATTTGATTGTATGAAGTGTATCTTTGCAAGATCAGACTTTATTTCAAGGCTTTGGGAATAAATTTTGCTCTCTTGAATGTATAGTTGAGCAATGCCATTTGATATAATAATCCTTAATTAAATGCAATTCCTCCAGCAAATGAATTGCTGGTAATAACTGTATTTAAAAATAACTTTGTATCCTAAATCTACCTTGTGCAGTTTTTCAATTTTGTGTTACAAGATGTCTCAAAGTGTGACTTGTCTGATTGGGAAAGCAGGGAAGTGGGAAGAGGGGGGGCTAATGGAATTCAGACAAGCAATAATTAGTAGGCCAGGAAGTAGGGCAATTTTAAAAATGATTCATGGCAAGTAGGAATGAGACATTTACATTCTAAGAATTAATTATGGGAGTTGTCTAAATTATGAGTGGAAAGCAGAAGTGCAGGGAATAGAATGTGGTTCAGAGACAATTTCATATATTACACTCTGTGCAAGAGATTAGTAAAGATTTTTTGATGCAGATCATTCATTAGAATACACTTTAGAAAGTGGAGTTTACAGATTTCAGGCTTGCTCTACACACACACACACACACACACACACACACACACACACGAGCCCATCAACTCAAGCCCGTCACAAAATGGCAGCTTGAGGGTGGAACCAGTCAAAGAATGTCAGTTTGTGGAAGGACCAAGTAATAAAATAGCAATTCACAGGCACAGCCAGTCATGATTATGAGTCATGTGCTGGGGTGCCCTTACCTGTAAAAGTACAAATTCTTTTCAGAGTTACTGTAGAACAGACATTCTAATGTTAAACTCTTAACATGTAGCAGGAGGACTATAAAAAGCCATGGTCACAAGCCACTAATTTATGTTTCTGTTTTACAGCTGAGGAATGCTAAGGCTCAGATAAGGGATTAACCCAAAGCAAGCCACTGAATCCATGACAGAAAATTATCAATTTTGCTGGGTAGCAAGAAGTCTCAGCAATATACAACTTGAAGAATGAGCTAAAATTGTATGTTTGAAGTGAGTATCCTGTACAGCGATTCACTGAAAATGCTGTGGGTCTTAGGTCAACCCTGCAAAACAGCATCAAGAGAAGTTCATTTTTCATTTGGAAGATAATCATTTCTGCTGTTAGCGATGTTCAGGGATAAGTGCCAATCCTTAAGTAGCCAAAATGGCACCATGCATGCACAAGAGAGAAAGTTCAGGGTCTGCAGAAGTACAGATCATATTTAAGGTGCTACAACCCACTTAAGGGGGCAAGAAATCCCCCAAACAACATGGAAAACCAAGGACAAGGAATGGAATGGAGGGCATGCCTGTCTAGCTGGAACCCTGAGCAGGAGCACTCCACACTGGAATGTTTTGTTGCAGGTCTCAGTTGTTCCAAGTATAAACACCATCTCTCTCACATACACATCTATCAGACCCACACATGAGGAAACCTAAATGCACTCTTTTATCCTCTGTCACATGCATCTCCAGACAGACATGTGCATACTCTCTCTTACCTTCATGTGCACATTCTCAAAAAAGAATATTATATTATATCTCATACACACACGCTATGACATGCAGACATGGGCTATAGACACACAGAGAGATGCAGGATATCAATTCACACTACTTACTTACTAATTCTATTGTTGCTGCTGTTAGAATAGGATAGTGTAGGTAGGCAGGCAAGTAGTGCTGACCTGAGGGACAGACAAGAAGCAAGTAGGCTTTATTGACTGCCCACCAGGACTGAGCCAATTGAGTCATGCCAGCTGGGTGAGTACATGGATTGGTGGATGAGCTGCCTAACATGAGCACAAATGCTTCTCTTCCTGCTGCTCCCACTCCCACTCCGAAGCCAGGAGAGATTTTGCAGGTGATTAAGCCCCAAACTCCTCCCTCGCATGTTCCAACTAGCCTGTCTCCTCAGCCACATGCAAACAGGTGGCCTTGTGAGTATCCATGGGCCTGGCTTTCCTAATGTCCAGTTGCTCCCTCCTTTGGCTAAACTAGGCAAAGGGATGGGCTTCTATGAGTTAGAAAGGAAATAAGCTGTCAGTTGGCAACAGCTGGCATAGACGATTCAGACTGTACAATCTTGGGCAGTAACTCCTGGGACTGGGCTCCCCCCCCCATGATTATTATCATTATTGTTATTATATTTCTTTCTACCCTGCGTTTTCGCAGACTAGGACTCAAAGTGGCTTACGCAAATTAAAACAACACAGATAAAATACAGAAAGCTAAAAACATATAAATGATAATAGTTTAATTCAACTATAATAGATTTAAAACAATATGAAAACAAATTATTAATATACAGATAGTAGAAAGAACACAGCACTATTAAAAGACAGATCTCAGAGCCCAGGCAGGTTCATATGGGACAATATGGTTCTTCAGATAGCCTGGACCTAAGCCTTTCAAGTAGCTAAAGTATGTATGTGCACACATGCCAAAAAGAAGCAGTTGCCACTTCTGTGTAGGCAACACATTTTAAAATGATATAGATGAGCTTGTAACAGACTTAGCAACATTTGTTGGTTCACCATAACCCAGCCTGCAGTTGACCGTGATTGCTGTTCTATTTGCTCCAGGATTAGAGTGTTGTGTCTATTGTAAGAGCGGAAGTCAGATTGCCTATCTAATCAAATATCATCTATGAAATATGTGCTTGGTATGTCTTGCTGGATTCAGATATTCTGAACAAAACCAAGAACAACAAATTTGGTTACTATCCAGCTAAAGTTATTTCTTATTGTTGTAAACTCGTGTGCTCTACTTATTTATTCTTGGTACAAAACTGATTATTTTACACTGTTGTTTTGTCTAGCCATCTTTATAAACTGTAACAGACAGGGAGAGAACCCTTGAAAAATATTTATTTTAAAGTAGAATTAAAGTGCCATAAGCCTAGTTTTGTATTTAGGGGGGTGGGAATGGTTGCCTCCACAAACTGCAACCATCAGATTTTCTGATATGGATTAAGAAGTTGTTTGGTAGTTTAGAATTCAGGGAACAATTTTTGATTTTTTAAAAAACAAGCATTTAGTAATGTGCTCTTGAAATGAGGAAGCTGCCCCAAACAGAAGGTGCTGGAGGCTTTTCTGTGGGTTATAGGTAGGTTTTGCAGGTACTTTGGTAAACTTGGAACTTTCATAATAAGCAACTAAAAACAAAACAGAGTTGGTGGCATTTGCTAACTAATAAATTTGCTAACTATTGGATAGCTTTGTTATGCTACCTATTTGTATTATTAGTGCCTTTTTATGAGTAGACAATCTTGTGTGCTTTATTTCCCTCCTGCCAAGAATATTTTTCTGTTTTAGGCGCATAACAAGAAATTTAAAGAAGGGGCGGGGGGCAGGATCAGAGGGAGTCTGGAGAGGACTATATAGGAAGGCCTCTTCATAGTTGAGGAAGAGGATAAAGTGAGGCCTTGTTAGAGCAGCCATCTTGGGGGGGGGGAGCATTCCCTGTTGCCTTTCCCTTTAAAGGTATAATATAGTTCTTGGGATCTTTAACATAGAAGCAATCTTCACATTCTGCCAGCCTTTAAATACTTCACCATTTCATTCATGAAAAGAAATAATTGCACTTCTGCATATGGGACCCCTTTGATGAGATGTGCTCCTTTCTTTATGCTCATTCTTTATTTAAGAAGCTCATATAGTAAATCAGATGAACAGTAATGATGATACTTCAGCCATGCATTTCCCTCCAGAACCTTTGATTTTGCTATGACAGGCATTTATTTTCCTGTTCTCTAGCATCCTATTTTCTTGGTCATCTTCCCGCCCCACTCTCAAAATGGCATTGCGGGGTCTCTCTCTCTCTCTGTCATTCTCTTTGTCAGACATCTCTGCAGGAATTCTTCATTACTTCCAAGTAAGTGGTCCAATTTTCTTAGCACTTTAAAATAGTGTATCTCTCTC